>NW_028135484.1:0-189163 GCF_964662115.1 Mustela nivalis
ATCCCGTGTTCTCACAAAACGGCCTTCCAACAAACAGCACCATTTGAATTCCTCATTAGAGTCATAATGTTTGTCCCAATACCCTTTCTTTTTCGTATGTTTCTTGACTGTCATGAGTTAGTGAAATCGTCTGTTTATTGTCTTTCTGAGAATGATAGATGTGACAAAGTCCAATGCTCTCCGCAAGACTGCCATAAGAGACATGTGGAAGAATTCCTTCTTGCTTATGTCACAGTACAAATTGTGGTGACATGAAGACACTGAGATGGTAGTAGTGTCTAATAACCTCATGCTTCTTCAACCATGAAGGCAACAAAAAGATGACCACAACAACTGCAGTGGGGTGGAAATTGACCTGAAGCCTACAAGGTAAACTCCACAGCGAAAGAGAACGGAAGTTGCAGAGATGATGGGAGAAGGTTGGAGACATGGCTCAGGGGAGATTTGGTTGGTTCGTGGATCAGAGGGCTGGAGTCCATGAAGAGGACCAAAGCACAGGAGAGCAGGGCACCCTGGGAACACACAAGGAACCTGTTTCCCAGTGCCGTTGACTGTGAGACGCAGAGGGTCTGAAGGGCACGAGTACTTGACAACACAAGTGTTGAGGGCTGAAGTTTTCCTATCAGCAGGCTTGGCAGACATCAACTTGAAAGAACACCATCTTTTTCCTGCATATGACACCAACAAGCGACCAGGAGCAGACAGCCTGGAGACAATGATCAGAGAGAGACAATACCAAGAGACGCAGTGGGAAGATGATGAGTCGTGGGAGTGATTCCGTGAAAGGCAGTGTTCGTGGAGATGACTCAATGTGGACATAATAAATTTTGGCTCTCACAACAGCAGCATCAACACAGAGCTTGGCCAAGACAGGTATGTGAGGACAGAGACTCCCTAGCCAGCCAACACAAAATACCAACAGTGGAACACTTGGAGGATTGCCTTCCTCAGTCCAAGATGCTTAGTCCAAGGAGAACAGACTCTCCCATACGGGACGAGAAGAAAGCTTTGACCACATGTTCTCTTCTGAACACAGCATTCTGCAGGCCTGCGTTCTGTTGAGTTGGTAGAGTTTCTCCTTTCACAGGCACACCAGAGCCCACCAAGGTAAACCTCAGCATATTCAGCCCGGACCCTAAAAACAACAAACGGCCGGAAAGGAGAGCTACTGCAAATGACTGGCCTCCAGGACAGGGTCAGCCACAACACAAACAGCAGTGGCATGCATGCCACATACACTCTCACAACACACACACACACGCATGCACTCAACAAACCTTAAGGGCGAGCCCTGGGTCACTCACGGATCACTTCCTCCTAAATAAATTACCCTCAGGTTAGAAAACAGAATGAGTTTAACGAATACAGAGAGGTGACAGAGACTTAGATCCAATGCAAAGATGGAAGAATCAATTGATTCCCAGGTAAAGGAAGAAGGAGTGATTACGACTAGGCAGTCAGAGTGAAACCTCTACATAGAGCACGCCCGATGCGGGATAGAAAGCTGTGGCCTGGATACTCGCTGTACATCAGAAAACATAGGAGATATCAGAGAGTCTCGAAACACAGAGATAAAACTGATAAAGATAAAAACACCTAAAGAACTCCTGAAGAGAAGATTGGCAGGAGACTGGATGCAAAGTTCGGGAACATGGTAGAAGTGGAGGATCCAATTAGGAACCGAGAAGAACAAGCCTAGAAAATAAGGATGCAAATTCTAAGAGAGAAGGCAGAATGATGGAACATGATAGTGAGCTTAGGGAATCTCTAAGGAAATGAAAGAGGTGCCTCTTGTAGGTGAATTAAGAGTGAGAGAAAGAAAAGAGGGCTGATCCTAGATTAGAGAACTCGGGGCTGGAAAGGACCCTCATCTGGGAGCAGAGAAAGTGGTCCAGAATCAGAGGCACAGAGAACTCCCAACACCTTCCACAGAAGCGGAGCACCTAAAGACATAGTGCCATTCCCCCCGGAAAATCTAGGCATGGAGGTATTCTCTTTAGGCAAATAGGCATCGGAGAATAGTTTGTCCATAGCCCAGTCACTGACTTCAAGAGGAAAAGCTATACCAGCTCTCGAAGCAGGCCGGATAGCTCAAGCAACAGCAGCCAAGCCAAAATCCTTATCCCCTGCATTTCTGAACAATGACAGAGCAGCGGTTCTGTCTAGAACCAGGAGGTATTCAGAAGTCAATTGTTGGGTCCCGGGTTGTGTCCATCAGTTCAGACGCGGCCTTCAGATCAACTCATGATTCCAGGGCCTTGGCATTGACTCTGTTCTCAGGTTCTCTGCTCAGGGGCAAGTAAGCTTCTCCCTCTCCAGCTCCACCCCCTGATTGGGATCTCTCTGCCTCTCTGTCCAAACGTGCATGTGCATGTTCGATAAGATAACAAAGACAAAAACAGTGCACAATAATTGACTGGGGCCAAAGGATGTTTTATTGAATTTGGACCTAGGTTCCTATGGAGGGCAGCCAGGTATAGAGAACCTCCCACCATCCTAAAATGCCCGACCTTCGCTTGGAGCTTCCTTGTTCATTCTCCTGTTCTTTGCCTTCCTGGATCTCCTCACCAACCTGCAGCATCCGCTGTCTGTCGTGCTGTACTGACCCCTTGTTAACACATTGTGCATCCTCTCGGGGCTCCATTGGAACATGCCCATCTTCCTCAAGAGGCACTGTTTGCTTATCGCATGTAACCATTTGGGGGATGGTCATGAGAGGGTGAAGGCAGGCTTGTGCTGCCACATCTCCATGCAGTTCCACAGAGGGTAGCTGATCCACCATGAGGGAGTGCTCAAGGTTCTTCCACATTCGAATCCTCTTCAATGCGTCCTTTTGCACATACAAGTTGTCTTCCTGAAATGGGCACCGAAGTCTTTCAGATGGCTTCACTTGGGCTTGGGTCTCTTCCAACATGCTCTCCGTTGGCTTCTGTGGACTCCAAGAACATGAGTCCGTCCTGGACCTAAGGTTCTAGGGTGTAGAGTCTGCCTTGGATGAATGGTGTTTTTGGAAGATTGGGAGGCCTTGTTGGCACCGTTTCTGGAGACCATCGAGGTACTCGTGTGCTTGCTGTGGAAGATTCCAGACATGTCTTTGGCACGGTTGCGGGGGTTCACTTTGAGCTTCCCTTGGGTGGACCTTTTCCTGTTGAGATGCTCCATGATTTGGTGGGAGGGTCTCACCCTTACGCAGGGCTCGGATTTCCTCCCCTGAGGCTTTGCTTGTGGTCTGTTAGTTTCTTGGCCTGTCGTGGCTAAGATGGAATGAGGGATCCTTGCCTTTCTCCGAGGTCCAGAGGGCTGGTGCTGACACTCACGACCAAATACTACGAATTGGGCCATGGAGAAGTTGACACCGACTCGCTTCGCAAACTGCCTTGGTGAGAGACCCAGGCGGCTCCAGCGGTTTGGGATGGCTTGGGGTCCTCTTGGCCCACCCATGACTACTCCAGTCAAGTGTAGTGATCAGGCCTGGGTTGATGAGGAGTGGTTGCTATGACCTCAAGGCTTTGTGACATCACAGATGCTGGCTTCACTGAAGCAGCTGTCCCTCTCCCATGACCTTGGTGTCCTATGGCTTTAAGTAGGAAGCCCCGGGAAGGACAGAACAAGAGCCCTCTGAACCTGATCAAGAACTCAGGATGTCTTGTGGGTTAATGTCCAACTTCCCCTTTCTGGAGACATAGAGGAAGGAAAATGACATTCAGTATACCTTCCTTTAGGCCAACATATCCCCAGAGACGGCAAGGTGTCCTTTTACACTACAATTTCTAGATATCTCAAGAAAAGGTGAGGCCTCGCGGGTATAAGCAGCTCTCCGTGGGGTTTGTCGTCCTGTGGGTGAGAGCGTACTTTGTCAGCGTCTTTTGCCTATGGGTCAGTGATGACTAAGATACGGAAAGTCCCTTTCGGAGGTAAAAGGTGAGGGCATCGCTATATGGTGCTGTCTGTGGCCTCGTCTCCTAGTGTTCTGAAACACGCGGCTAAGGGATGAGGCCTCTGTCTACCTGGCTTTCCCTTAAATACCTTTGCAAAGTCTTTGAGGAGAGTGATATTCTGCATCTGAGCTAACTCTCAATGAAGAGGCCTGGACCGAACCCGTTGTTATTATTAGTTAACTGTACTTGTTGTGGTAACGGGTATAAACATGTGGACCAAGACTCTTTAGTCAGAAGGAAAGGGACGGCCTATACCGAAGGCTTGCAAGGCCCATTCGAGCAGAACTTTGGAGTGAGTCGCAATGCCCTTGCAAGGACTAGTGGATCAGAAAGTTTGGGTCCATTTCGGCACCACAGTATTCCTCTGCCGTCGAGTGAATGAACCCCTGGACCTTGCCTTGACATGAATGTCCCATGCCCTGCTGTTGGGAAATGGAAAAGGCAAGCAAACAAAGGGAAATGTCATATGGCTACCCACAATATGTGCCTCGGGAGGAATACCTTGGCCCACTTAAGGAAGGGAATAATAAAGGGCAAGAAGTCAGAGAAGGAGACCCACCAGGAGTGACTCAGGACTCTGAGAATCCAGCTGAGGGCTACCGAAAAGAGAACTGATTAATGGGTGGTCAGGAGTTGTGGCATATATTAGGAGGAGCACTAGGACGTCCATGCAACTAAAGCATCCGTGAATACTCTGTCAAAAATGGATGATGGATGATAGGCAGGCTTTCTCAACAGAACAGCAACAAGAACAACATCAATTCATAGGAAAACAATGTGGCCCTCTCAAAACCAAAGGAAGTCACAGGGAGAAAAGGAAAGAATTATATTGTTTATTATCTTTCCTTATTGAAATGACATGGGTGGGTTTCCTAAAATGTCCTTCTTTGAATTGGGTCTTTATCCTTGTAAATTAGAGTTTACCCACCTCTTCCATCTCTGGATTTGATGAGAGGACATGACAATGCCTTCACTAAATACATAGAAGAGTGGCCCAAGCAAATGACTTGACCTGGCCTTCTGTGTGTTGGCAGGGGTTGGATTACTGCTTCAAAGGCTTCCGTCTAAACTAGAGAGCTGAGATTTTGTAGGTTTCCTGACCTAATCTTGGAAGTTTCTATGTGTCTGGGAATTTATCCTTTTCTCTCAGTTCTTGGATTTGCTAGCATAAATGTGTGGCTATGCCTTTTCGGTTATTCTTTTTTCCTTGCTACCAGTTGTGATGTGGTTTCATACTTGCAGCTGTGTGCTTGTCTCCCTGTTTTATCCCAGTAATGGCTTCTGCGGTTTGTTCCTGTTGTCAAAACTCAAGTGTGAGATCTCCTGATTTTTTTCCTATTGGTTTGTTTGTATTTCCTTAATTTTGATAATCACATGTCTGATTTCAATTTTTCTGTTAACTTTGGAGTTCGGTTTTTCTTCATCTTGTTCCTTCAGTCGTCCTTTTAGGTGGCTTTCTTTTTCGGTGTTTTTAAATTTTGGAAATGCACACATTTAACCCTATATTGTTTCCCCATAAAATGTTTTGGCATCCTCCTCTAAGTTTCTTAGAATTCCTTCGTTCATGGCTCTTCTTTTCCTTTGGATTTTCTTTCTTGCATTCATTGCAGTTCGTGAATGTGTTGTGTTTTCCACTTTAGTGTCTGGCTGTATTTCCAATTTGAAAGTGATATCTTCCTGTTTTCATACCTTCGTGATGATAAGTGCACAGGATAGGTTTTGACTTCTCTTCCATGAATTATGACTGGATTTGGACTCGAGCTCATGACCTGCGATAGACAAAGTTAGGTCTGCTGCTGGGAAGAACATATCTTATTGTCCTCAGAGACGCAATCTTACTCATGGACCCCCCAAAGTTCAGGTGGTCTCGAATGCCCATGTGGACGTCTGTTATTCCTTAGCACCTTCCCATCCAGATAATCTGTCCTGTGCTTAACCTGGATATCATAGTTGCCAACAGTATTGGATAAACGTCGCCATCTCCATTCCTGTGTGTTCATAGGCTTCCAACGTTTAGATACACCTTTTTTCATGGTGGATATGTTGGCAATTCTTCCAGGTTTCTGATGTTTTGATGCTCCATCAAGACAAAACACCTTCCGCTTAGCTTTTTTCTCTCGAAGGCATAAAATGACTCTCGCTGACTTAGGCACAAACACTTTGGCTCTCTTCTCCTTGGGAATAGCATAACCTACATCTTCCCTGTTTCTTCACTTGCAAGCTATGAGTATCTTTATAGTCGAAGGAAATCTCCTATGGGCAACAGAAGGACGAGCCTGTTTAATATTTGCTGTTTTCTTATGGATGTTTCTATTTTTTTTTTTTTTTTGATTTGGAATTTCAACCACTGTTACAAACTGTTTGTATTGACGGGAGTCTTTAGTCCTGAGTACTGAATGTATTATTGACAGGTAATAGTTCACTTTCTCATTTCGGTTGGCTTCTGACTTGGATTCTATTTGCCTTTCACCTATATGGTATTTTCTTGGGGTTGCTTCATTGGTACGATTCCTCGCTTCCTTCCCATATTTTGCATGTCTTATCTTTGTGTGTTTGCATGTGCATGTGTTAATGCTGTGTGGTGTGTGTGTGTTTCACATCACAATTATTATTAAAATACGAGAGAATGGAATTCGGTCTCTTGTGGGTAGCAATTCAATTTGACATGCCTTGAAATCTCACATTCCATTAGTTTCAGGAAATCTCCTTAAAGGAATGTCATCTCTTGTCCTCTTCAAGAATCCCGTGTTCTCACAAAACGGCCTTCCAACAAACAGCACCATTTGAATTCCTCATTAGAGTCATAATGTTTGTCCCAATACCCTTTCTTTTTCGTATGTTTCTTGACTGTCATGAGTTAGTGAAATCGTCTGTTTATTGTCTTTCTGAGAATGATAGATGTGACAAAGTCCAATGCTCTCCGCAAGACTGCCATAAGAGACATGTGGAAGAATTCCTTCTTGCTTATGTCACAGTACAAATTGTGGTGACATGAAGACACTGAGATGGTAGTAGTGTCTAATAACCTCATGCTTCTTCAACCATGAAGGCAACAAAAAGATGACCACAACAACTGCAGTGGGGTGGAAATTGACCTGAAGCCTACAAGGTAAACTCCACAGCGAAAGAGAACGGAAGTTGCAGAGATGATGGGAGAAGGTTGGAGACATGGCTCAGGGGAGATTTGGTTGGTTCGTGGATCAGAGGGCTGGAGTCCATGAAGAGGACCAAAGCACAGGAGAGCAGGGCACCCTGGGAACACACAAGGAACCTGTTTCCCAGTGCCGTTGACTGTGAGACGCAGAGGGTCTGAAGGGCACGAGTACTTGACAACACAAGTGTTGAGGGCTGAAGTTTTCCTATCAGCAGGCTTGGCAGACATCAACTTGAAAGAACACCATCTTTTTCCTGCATATGACACCAACAAGCGACCAGGAGCAGACAGCCTGGAGACAATGATCAGAGAGAGACAATACCAAGAGACGCAGTGGGAAGATGATGAGTCGTGGGAGTGATTCCGTGAAAGGCAGTGTTCGTGGAGATGACTCAATGTGGACATAATAAATTTTGGCTCTCACAACAGCAGCATCAACACAGAGCTTGGCCAAGACAGGTATGTGAGGACAGAGACTCCCTAGCCAGCCAACACAAAATACCAACAGTGGAACACTTGGAGGATTGCCTTCCTCAGTCCAAGATGCTTAGTCCAAGGAGAACAGACTCTCCCATACGGGACGAGAAGAAAGCTTTGACCACATGTTCTCTTCTGAACACAGCATTCTGCAGGCCTGCGTTCTGTTGAGTTGGTAGAGTTTCTCCTTTCACAGGCACACCAGAGCCCACCAAGGTAAACCTCAGCATATTCAGCCCGGACCCTAAAAACAACAAACGGCCGGAAAGGAGAGCTACTGCAAATGACTGGCCTCCAGGACAGGGTCAGCCACAACACAAACAGCAGTGGCATGCATGCCACATACACTCTCACAAACACACACACACACGCATGCACTCAACAAACCTTAAGGGCGAGCCCTGGGTCACTCACGGATCACTTCCTCCTAAATAAATTACCCTCAGGTTAGAAAACAGAATGAGTTTAACGAATACAGAGAGGTGACAGAGACTTAGATCCAATGCAAAGATGGAAGAATCAATTGATTCCCAGGTAAAGGAAGAAGGAGTGATTACGACTAGGCAGTCAGAGTGAAACCTCTACATAGAGCACGCCCGATGCGGGATAGAAAGCTGTGGCCTGGATACTCGCTGTACATCAGAAAACATAGGAGATATCAGAGAGTCTCGAAACACAGAGATAAAACTGATAAAGATAAAAACACCTAAAGAACTCCTGAAGAGAAGATTGGCAGGAGACTGGATGCAAAGTTCGGGAACATGGTAGAAGTGGAGGATCCAATTAGGAACCGAGAAGAACAAGCCTAGAAAATAAGGATGCAAATTCTAAGAGAGAAGGCAGAATGATGGAACATGATAGTGAGCTTAGGGAATCTCTAAGGAAATGAAAGAGGTGCCTCTTGTAGGTGAATTAAGAGTGAGAGAAAGAAAAGAGGGCTGATCCTAGATTAGAGAACTCGGGGCTGGAAAGGACCCTCATCTGGGAGCAGAGAAAGTGGTCCAGAATCAGAGGCACAGAGAACTCCCAACACCTTCCACAGAAGCGGAGCACCTAAAGACATAGTGCCATTCCCCCCGGAAAATCTAGGCATGGAGGTATTCTCTTTAGGCAAATAGGCATCGGAGAATAGTTTGTCCATAGCCCAGTCACTGACTTCAAGAGGAAAAGCTATACCAGCTCTCGAAGCAGGCCGGATAGCTCAAGCAACAGCAGCCAAGCCAAAATCCTTATCCCCTGCATTTCTGAACAATGACAGAGCAGCGGTTCTGTCTAGAACCAGGAGGTATTCAGAAGTCAATTGTTGGGTCCCGGGTTGTGTCCATCAGTTCAGACGCGGCCTTCAGATCAACTCATGATTCCAGGGCCTTGGCATTGACTCTGTTCTCAGGTTCTCTGCTCAGGGGCAAGTAAGCTTCTCCCTCTCCAGCTCCACCCCCTGATTGGGATCTCTCTGCCTCTCTGTCCAAACGTGCATGTGCATGTTCGATAAGATAACAAAGACAAAAACAGTGCACAATAATTGACTGGGGCCAAAGGATGTTTTATTGAATTTGGACCTAGGTTCCTATGGAGGGCAGCCAGGTATAGAGAACCTCCCACCATCCTAAAATGCCCGACCTTCGCTTGGAGCTTCCTTGTTCATTCTCCTGTTCTTTGCCTTCCTGGATCTCCTCACCAACCTGCAGCATCCGCTGTCTGTCGTGCTGTACTGACCCCTTGTTAACACATTGTGCATCCTCTCGGGGCTCCATTGGAACATGCCCATCTTCCTCAAGAGGCACTGTTTGCTTATCGCATGTAACCATTTGGGGGATGGTCATGAGAGGGTGAAGGCAGGCTTGTGCTGCCACATCTCCATGCAGTTCCACAGAGGGTAGCTGATCCACCATGAGGGAGTGCTCAAGGTTCTTCCACATTCGAATCCTCTTCAATGCGTCCTTTTGCACATACAAGTTGTCTTCCTGAAATGGGCACCGAAGTCTTTCAGATGGCTTCACTTGGGCTTGGGTCTCTTCCAACATGCTCTCCGTTGGCTTCTGTGGACTCCAAGAACATGAGTCCGTCCTGGACCTAAGGTTCTAGGGTGTAGAGTCTGCCTTGGATGAATGGTGTTTTTGGAAGATTGGGAGGCCTTGTTGGCACCGTTTCTGGAGACCATCGAGGTACTCGTGTGCTTGCTGTGGAAGATTCCAGACATGTCTTTGGCACGGTTGCGGGGGTTCACTTTGAGCTTCCCTTGGGTGGACCTTTTCCTGTTGAGATGCTCCATGATTTGGTGGGAGGGTCTCACCCTTACGCAGGGCTCGGATTTCCTCCCCTGAGGCTTTGCTTGTGGTCTGTTAGTTTCTTGGCCTGTCGTGGCTAAGATGGAATGAGGGATCCTTGCCTTTCTCCGAGGTCCAGAGGGCTGGTGCTGACACTCACGACCAAATACTACGAATTGGGCCATGGAGAAGTTGACACCGACTCGCTTCGCAAACTGCCTTGGTGAGAGACCCAGGCGGCTCCAGCGGTTTGGGATGGCTTGGGGTCCTCTTGGCCCACCCATGACTACTCCAGTCAAGTGTAGTGATCAGGCCTGGGTTGATGAGGAGTGGTTGCTATGACCTCAAGGCTTTGTGACATCACAGATGCTGGCTTCACTGAAGCAGCTGTCCCTCTCCCATGACCTTGGTGTCCTATGGCTTTAAGTAGGAAGCCCCGGGAAGGACAGAACAAGAGCCCTCTGAACCTGATCAAGAACTCAGGATGTCTTGTGGGTTAATGTAACTTCCCCTTTCTGGAGACATAGAGGAAGGAAAATGACATTCAGTATACCTTCCTTTAGGCCAACATATCCCCAGAGACGGCAAGGTGTCCTTTTACACTACAATTTCTAGATATCTCAAGAAAAGGTGAGGCCTCGCGGGTATAAGCAGCTCTCCGTGGGGTTTGTCGTCCTGTGGGTGAGAGCGTACTTTGTCAGCGTCTTTTGCCTATGGGTCAGTGATGACTAAGATACGGAAAGTCCCTTTCGGAGGTAAAAGGTGAGGGCATCGCTATATGGTGCTGTCTGTGGCCTCGTCTCCTAGTGTTCTGAAACACGCGGCTAAGGGATGAGGCCTCTGTCTACCTGGCTTTCCCTTAAATACCTTTGCAAAGTCTTTGAGGAGAGTGATATTCTGCATCTGAGCTAACTCTCAATGAAGAGGCCTGGACCGAACCCGTTGTTATTATTAGTTAACTGTACTTGTTGTGGTAACGGGTATAAACATGTGGACCAAGACTCTTTAGTCAGAAGGAAAGGGACGGCCTATACCGAAGGCTTGCAAGGCCCATTCGAGCAGAACTTTGGAGTGAGTCGCAATGCCCTTGCAAGGACTAGTGGATCAGAAAGTTTGGGTCCATTTCGGCACCACAGTATTCCTCTGCCGTCGAGTGAATGAACCCCTGGACCTTGCCTTGACATGAATGTCCCATGCCCTGCTGTTGGGAAATGGAAAAGGCAAGCAAACAAAGGGAAATGTCATATGGCTACCCACAATATGTGCCTCGGGAGGAATACCTTGGCCCACTTAAGGAAGGGAATAATAAAGGGCAAGAAGTCAGAGAAGGAGACCCACCAGGAGTGACTCAGGACTCTGAGAATCCAGCTGAGGGCTACCGAAAAGAGAACTGATTAATGGGTGGTCAGGAGTTGTGGCATATATTAGGAGGAGCACTAGGACGTCCATGCAACTAAAGCATCCGTGAATACTCTGTCAAAAATGGATGATGGATGATAGGCAGGCTTTCTCAACAGAACAGCAACAAGAACAACATCAATTCATAGGAAAACAATGTGGCCCTCTCAAAACCAAAGGAAGTCACAGGGAGAAAAGGAAAGAATTATATTGTTTATTATCTTTCCTTATTGAAATGACATGGGTGGGTTTCCTAAAATGTCCTTCTTTGAATTGGGTCTTTATCCTTGTAAATTAGAGTTTACCCACCTCTTCCATCTCTGGATTTGATGAGAGGACATGACAATGCCTTCACTAAATACATAGAAGAGTGGCCCAAGCAAATGACTTGACCTGGCCTTCTGTGTGTTGGCAGGGGTTGGATTACTGCTTCAAAGGCTTCCGTCTAAACTAGAGAGCTGAGATTTTGTAGGTTTCCTGACCTAATCTTGGAAGTTTCTATGTGTCTGGGAATTTATCCTTTTCTCTCAGTTCTTGGATTTGCTAGCATAAATGTGTGGCTATGCCTTTTCGGTTATTCTTTTTTCCTTGCTACCAGTTGTGATGTGGTTTCATACTTGCAGCTGTGTGCTTGTCTCCCTGTTTTATCCCAGTAATGGCTTCTGCGGTTTGTTCCTGTTGTCAAAACTCAAGTGTGAGATCTCCTGATTTTTTTCCTATTGGTTTGTTTGTATTTCCTTAATTTTGATAATCACATGTCTGATTTCAATTTTTCTGTTAACTTTGGAGTTCGGTTTTTCTTCATCTTGTTCCTTCAGTCGTCCTTTTAGGTGGCTTTCTTTTTCGGTGTTTTTAAATTTTGGAAATGCACACATTTAACCCTATATTGTTTCCCCATAAAATGTTTTGGCATCCTCCTCTAAGTTTCTTAGAATTCCTTCGTTCATGGCTCTTCTTTTCCTTTGGATTTTCTTTCTTGCATTCATTGCAGTTCGTGAATGTGTTGTGTTTTCCACTTTAGTGTCTGGCTGTATTTCCAATTTGAAAGTGATATCTTCCTGTTTTCATACCTTCGTGATGATAAGTGCACAGGATAGGTTTTGACTTCTCTTCCATGAATTATGACTGGATTTGGACTCGAGCTCATGACCTGCGATAGACAAAGTTAGGTCTGCTGCTGGGAAGAACATATCTTATTGTCCTCAGAGACGCAATCTTACTCATGGACCCCCAAAGTTCAGGTGGTCTCGAATGCCCATGTGGACGTCTGTTATTCCTTAGCACCTTCCCATCCAGATAATCTGTCCTGTGCTTAACCTGGATATCATAGTTGCCAACAGTATTGGATAAACGTCGCCATCTCCATTCCTGTGTGTTCATAGGCTTCCAACGTTTAGATACACCTTTTTTCATGGTGGATATGTTGGCAATTCTTCCAGGTTTCTGATGTTTTGATGCTCCATCAAGACAAAACACCTTCCGCTTAGCTTTTTTCTCTCGAAGGCATAAAATGACTCTCGCTGACTTAGGCACAAACACTTTGGCTCTCTTCTCCTTGGGAATAGCATAACCTACATCTTCCCTGTTTCTTCACTTGCAAGCTATGAGTATCTTTATAGTCGAAGGAAATCTCCTATGGGCAACAGAAGGACGAGCCTGTTTAATATTTGCTGTTTTCTTATGGATGTTTCCATTTTTTTTTTTTTTTTTGATTTGGAATTTCAACCACTGTTACAAACTGTTTGTATTGACGGGAGTCTTTAGTCCTGAGTACTGAATGTATTATTGATAGGTAATAGTTCACTTTCTCATTTCGGTTGGCTTCTGACTTGGATTCTATTTGCCTTTCACCTATATGGTATTTTCTTGGGGTTGCTTCATTGGTACGATTCCTCGCTTCCTTCCCATATTTTGCATGTCTTATCTTTGTGTGTTTGCATGTGCATGTGTTAATGCTGTGTGGTGTGTGTGTGTTTCACATCACAATTATTATTAAAATACGAGAGAATGGAATTCGGTCTCTTGTGGGTAGCAATTCAATTTGACATGCCTTGAAATCTCACATTCCATTAGTTTCAGGAAATCTCCTTAAAGGAATGTCATCTCTTGTCCTCTTCAAGAATCCCGTGTTCTCACAAAACGGCCTTCCAACAAACAGCACCATTTGAATTCCTCATTAGAGTCATAATGTTTGTCCCAATACCCTTTCTTTTTCGTATGTTTCTTGACTGTCATGAGTTAGTGAAATCGTCTGTTTATTGTCTTTCTGAGAATGATAGATGTGACAAAGTCCAATGCTCTCCGCAAGACTGCCATAAGAGACATGTGGAAGAATTCCTTCTTGCTTATGTCACAGTACAAATTGTGGTGACATGAAGACACTGAGATGGTAGTAGTGTCTAATAACCTCATGCTTCTTCAACCATGAAGGCAACAAAAAGATGACCACAACAACTGCAGTGGGGTGGAAATTGACCTGAAGCCTACAAGGTAAACTCCACAGCGAAAGAGAACGGAAGTTGCAGAGATGATGGGAGAAGGTTGGAGACATGGCTCAGGGGAGATTTGGTTGGTTCGTGGATCAGAGGGCTGGAGTCCATGAAGAGGACCAAAGCACAGGAGAGCAGGGCACCCTGGGAACACACAAGGAACCTGTTTCCCAGTGCCGTTGACTGTGAGACGCAGAGGGTCTGAAGGGCACGAGTACTTGACAACACAAGTGTTGAGGGCTGAAGTTTTCCTATCAGCAGGCTTGGCAGACATCAACTTGAAAGAACACCATCTTTTTCCTGCATATGACACCAACAAGCGACCAGGAGCAGACAGCCTGGAGACAATGATCAGAGAGAGACAATACCAAGAGACGCAGTGGGAAGATGATGAGTCGTGGGAGTGATTCCGTGAAAGGCAGTGTTCGTGGAGATGACTCAATGTGGACATAATAAATTTTGGCTCTCACAACAGCAGCATCAACACAGAGCTTGGCCAAGACAGGTATGTGAGGACAGAGACTCCCTAGCCAGCCAACACAAAATACCAACAGTGGAACACTTGGAGGATTGCCTTCCTCAGTCCAAGATGCTTAGTCCAAGGAGAACAGACTCTCCCATACGGGACGAGAAGAAAGCTTTGACCACATGTTCTCTTCTGAACACAGCATTCTGCAGGCCTGCGTTCTGTTGAGTTGGTAGAGTTTCTCCTTTCACAGGCACACCAGAGCCCACCAAGGTAAACCTCAGCATATTCAGCCCGGACCCTAAAAACAACAAACGGCCGGAAAGGAGAGCTACTGCAAATGACTGGCCTCCAGGACAGGGTCAGCCACAACACAAACAGCAGTGGCATGCATGCCACATACACTCTCACAAACACACACACACACGCATGCACTCAACAAACCTTAAGGGCGAGCCCTGGGTCACTCACGGATCACTTCCTCCTAAATAAATTACCCTCAGGTTAGAAAACAGAATGAGTTTAACGAATACAGAGAGGTGACAGAGACTTAGATCCAATGCAAAGATGGAAGAATCAATTGATTCCCAGGTAAAGGAAGAAGGAGTGATTACGACTAGGCAGTCAGAGTGAAACCTCTACATAGAGCACGCCCGATGCGGGATAGAAAGCTGTGGCCTGGATACTCGCTGTACATCAGAAAACATAGGAGATATCAGAGAGTCTCGAAACACAGAGATAAAACTGATAAAGATAAAAACACCTAAAGAACTCCTGAAGAGAAGATTGGCAGGAGACTGGATGCAAAGTTCGGGAACATGGTAGAAGTGGAGGATCCAATTAGGAACCGAGAAGAACAAGCCTAGAAAATAAGGATGCAAATTCTAAGAGAGAAGGCAGAATGATGGAACATGATAGTGAGCTTAGGGAATCTCTAAGGAAATGAAAGAGGTGCCTCTTGTAGGTGAATTAAGAGTGAGAGAAAGAAAAGAGGGCTGATCCTAGATTAGAGAACTCGGGGCTGGAAAGGACCCTCATCTGGGAGCAGAGAAAGTGGTCCAGAATCAGAGGCACAGAGAACTCCCAACACCTTCCACAGAAGCGGAGCACCTAAAGACATAGTGCCATTCCCCCCGGAAAATCTAGGCATGGAGGTATTCTCTTTAGGCAAATAGGCATCGGAGAATAGTTTGTCCATAGCCCAGTCACTGACTTCAAGAGGAAAAGCTATACCAGCTCTCGAAGCAGGCCGGATAGCTCAAGCAACAGCAGCCAAGCCAAAATCCTTATCCCCTGCATTTCTGAACAATGACAGAGCAGCGGTTCTGTCTAGAACCAGGAGGTATTCAGAAGTCAATTGTTGGGTCCCGGGTTGTGTCCATCAGTTCAGACGCGGCCTTCAGATCAACTCATGATTCCAGGGCCTTGGCATTGACTCTGTTCTCAGGTTCTCTGCTCAGGGGCAAGTAAGCTTCTCCCTCTCCAGCTCCACCCCCTGATTGGGATCTCTCTGCCTCTCTGTCCAAACGTGCATGTGCATGTTCGATAAGATAACAAAGACAAAAACAGTGCACAATAATTGACTGGGGCCAAAGGATGTTTTATTGAATTTGGACCTAGGTTCCTATGGAGGGCAGCCAGGTATAGAGAACCTCCCACCATCCTAAAATGCCCGACCTTCGCTTGGAGCTTCCTTGTTCATTCTCCTGTTCTTTGCCTTCCTGGATCTCCTCACCAACCTGCAGCATCCGCTGTCTGTCGTGCTGTACTGACCCCTTGTTAACACATTGTGCATCCTCTCGGGGCTCCATTGGAACATGCCCATCTTCCTCAAGAGGCACTGTTTGCTTATCGCATGTAACCATTTGGGGGATGGTCATGAGAGGGTGAAGGCAGGCTTGTGCTGCCACATCTCCATGCAGTTCCACAGAGGGTAGCTGATCCACCATGAGGGAGTGCTCAAGGTTCTTCCACATTCGAATCCTCTTCAATGCGTCCTTTTGCACATACAAGTTGTCTTCCTGAAATGGGCACCGAAGTCTTTCAGATGGCTTCACTTGGGCTTGGGTCTCTTCCAACATGCTCTCCGTTGGCTTCTGTGGACTCCAAGAACATGAGTCCGTCCTGGACCTAAGGTTCTAGGGTGTAGAGTCTGCCTTGGATGAATGGTGTTTTTGGAAGATTGGGAGGCCTTGTTGGCACCGTTTCTGGAGACCATCGAGGTACTCGTGTGCTTGCTGTGGAAGATTCCAGACATGTCTTTGGCACGGTTGCGGGGGTTCACTTTGAGCTTCCCTTGGGTGGACCTTTTCCTGTTGAGATGCTCCATGATTTGGTGGGAGGGTCTCACCCTTACGCAGGGCTCGGATTTCCTCCCCTGAGGCTTTGCTTGTGGTCTGTTAGTTTCTTGGCCTGTCGTGGCTAAGATGGAATGAGGGATCCTTGCCTTTCTCCGAGGTCCAGAGGGCTGGTGCTGACACTCACGACCAAATACTACGAATTGGGCCATGGAGAAGTTGACACCGACTCGCTTCGCAAACTGCCTTGGTGAGAGACCCAGGCGGCTCCAGCGGTTTGGGATGGCTTGGGGTCCTCTTGGCCCACCCATGACTACTCCAGTCAAGTGTAGTGATCAGGCCTGGGTTGATGAGGAGTGGTTGCTATGACCTCAAGGCTTTGTGACATCACAGATGCTGGCTTCACTGAAGCAGCTGTCCCTCTCCCATGACCTTGGTGTCCTATGGCTTTAAGTAGGAAGCCCCGGGAAGGACAGAACAAGAGCCCTCTGAACCTGATCAAGAACTCAGGATGTCTTGTGGGTTAATGTCCAACTTCCCCTTTCTGGAGACATAGAGGAAGGAAAATGACATTCAGTATACCTTCCTTTAGGCCAACATATCCCCAGAGACGGCAAGGTGTCCTTTTACACTACAATTTCTAGATATCTCAAGAAAAGGTGAGGCCTCGCGGGTATAAGCAGCTCTCCGTGGGGTTTGTCGTCCTGTGGGTGAGAGCGTACTTTGTCAGCGTCTTTTGCCTATGGGTCAGTGATGACTAAGATACGGAAAGTCCCTTTCGGAGGTAAAAGGTGAGGGCATCGCTATATGGTGCTGTCTGTGGCCTCGTCTCCTAGTGTTCTGAAACACGCGGCTAAGGGATGAGGCCTCTGTCTACCTGGCTTTCCCTTAAATACCTTTGCAAAGTCTTTGAGGAGAGTGATATTCTGCATCTGAGCTAACTCTCAATGAAGAGGCCTGGACCGAACCCGTTGTCATTATTAGTTAACTGTACTTGTTGTGGTAACGGGTATAAACATGTGGACCAAGACTCTTTAGTCAGAAGGAAAGGGATGGCCTATACCGAAGGCTTGCAAGGCCCATTCGAGCAGAACTTTGGAGTGAGTCGCAATGCCCTTGCAAGGACTAGTGGATCAGAAAGTTTGGGTCCATTTCGGCACCACAGTATTCCTCTGCCGTCGAGTGAATGAACCCCTGGACCTTGCCTTGACATGAATGTCCCATGCCCTGCTGTTGGGAAATGGAAAAGGCAAGCAAACAAAGGGAAATGTCATATGGCTACCCACAATATGTGCCTCGGGAGGAATACCTTGGCCCACTTAAGGAAGGGAATAATAAAGGGCAAGAAGTCAGAGAAGGAGACCCACCAGGAGTGACTCAGGACTCTGAGAATCCAGCTGAGGGCTACCGAAAAGAGAACTGATTAATGGGTGGTCAGGAGTTGTGGCATATATTAGGAGGAGCACTAGGACGTCCATGCAACTAAAGCATCCGTGAATACTCTGTCAAAAATGGATGATGGATGATAGGCAGGCTTTCTCAACAGAACAGCAACAAGAACAACATCAATTCATAGGAAAACAATGTGGCCCTCTCAAAACCAAAGGAAGTCACAGGGAGAAAAGGAAAGAATTATATTGTTTATTATCTTTCCTTATTGAAATGACATGGGTGGGTTTCCTAAAATGTCCTTCTTTGAATTGGGTCTTTATCCTTGTAAATTAGAGTTTACCCACCTCTTCCATCTCTGGATTTGATGAGAGGACATGACAATGCCTTCACTAAATACATAGAAGAGTGGCCCAAGCAAATGACTTGACCTGGCCTTCTGTGTGTTGGCAGGGGTTGGATTACTGCTTCAAAGGCTTCCGTCTAAACTAGAGAGCTGAGATTTTGTAGGTTTCCTGACCTAATCTTGGAAGTTTCTATGTGTCTGGGAATTTATCCTTTTCTCTCAGTTCTTGGATTTGCTAGCATAAATGTGTGGCTATGCCTTTTCGGTTATTCTTTTTTCCTTGCTACCAGTTGTGATGTGGTTTCATACTTGCAGCTGTGTGCTTGTCTCCCTGTTTTATCCCAGTAATGGCTTCTGCGGTTTGTTCCTGTTGTCAAAACTCAAGTGTGAGATCTCCTGATTTTTTTCCTATTGGTTTGTTTGTATTTCCTTAATTTTGATAATCACATGTCTGATTTCAATTTTTCTGTTAACTTTGGAGTTCGGTTTTTCTTCATCTTGTTCCTTCAGTCGTCCTTTTAGGTGGCTTTCTTTTTCGGTGTTTTTAAATTTTGGAAATGCACACATTTAACCCTATATTGTTTCCCCATAAAATGTTTTGGCATCCTCCTCTAAGTTTCTTAGAATTCCTTCGTTCATGGCTCTTCTTTTCCTTTGGATTTTCTTTCTTGCATTCATTGCAGTTCGTGAATGTGTTGTGTTTTCCACTTTAGTGTCTGGCTGTATTTCCAATTTGAAAGTGATATCTTCCTGTTTTCATACCTTCGTGATGATAAGTGCACAGGATAGGTTTTGACTTCTCTTCCATGAATTATGACTGGATTTGGACTCGAGCTCATGACCTGCGATAGACAAAGTTAGGTCTGCTGCTGGGAAGAACATATCTTATTGTCCTCAGAGACGCAATCTTACTCATGGACCCCCCAAAGTTCAGGTGGTCTCGAATGCCCATGTGGACGTCTGTTATTCCTTAGCACCTTCCCATCCAGATAATCTGTCCTGTGCTTAACCTGGATATCATAGTTGCCAACAGTATTGGATAAACGTCGCCATCTCCATTCCTGTGTGTTCATAGGCTTCCAACGTTTAGATACACCTTTTTTCATGGTGGATATGTTGGCAATTCTTCCAGGTTTCTGATGTTTTGATGCTCCATCAAGACAAAACACCTTCCGCTTAGCTTTTTTCTCTCGAAGGCATAAAATGACTCTCGCTGACTTAGGCACAAACACTTTGGCTCTCTTCTCCTTGGGAATAGCATAACCTACATCTTCCCTGTTTCTTCACTTGCAAGCTATGAGTATCTTTATAGTCGAAGGAAATCTCCTATGGGCAACAGAAGGACGAGCCTGTTTAATATTTGCTGTTTTCTTATGGATGTTTCTATTTTTTTTTTTTTTTTTGATTTGGAATTTCAACCACTGTTACAAACTGTTTGTATTGACGGGAGTCTTTAGTCCTGAGTACTGAATGTATTATTGACAGGTAATAGTTCACTTTCTCATTTCGGTTGGCTTCTGACTTGGATTCTATTTGCCTTTCACCTATATGGTATTTTCTTGGGGTTGCTTCATTGGTACGATTCCTCGCTTCCTTCCCATATTTTGCATGTCTTATCTTTGTGTGTTTGCATGTGCATGTGTTAATGCTGTGTGGTGTGTGTGTGTTTCACATCACAATTATTATTAAAATACGAGAGAATGGAATTCGGTCTCTTGTGGGTAGCAATTCAATTTGACATGCCTTGAAATCTCACATTCCATTAGTTTCAGGAAATCTCCTTAAAGGAATGTCATCTCTTGTCCTCTTCAAGAATCCCGTGTTCTCACAAAACGGCCTTCCAACAAACAGCACCATTTGAATTCCTCATTAGAGTCATAATGTTTGTCCCAATACCCTTTCTTTTTCGTATGTTTCTTGACTGTCATGAGTTAGTGAAATCGTCTGTTTATTGTCTTTCTGAGAATGATAGATGTGACAAAGTCCAATGCTCTCCGCAAGACTGCCATAAGAGACATGTGGAAGAATTCCTTCTTGCTTATGTCACAGTACAAATTGTGGTGACATGAAGACACTGAGATGGTAGTAGTGTCTAATAACCTCATGCTTCTTCAACCATGAAGGCAACAAAAAGATGACCACAACAACTGCAGTGGGGTGGAAATTGACCTGAAGCCTACAAGGTAAACTCCACAGCGAAAGAGAACGGAAGTTGCAGAGATGATGGGAGAAGGTTGGAGACATGGCTCAGGGGAGATTTGGTTGGTTCGTGGATCAGAGGGCTGGAGTCCATGAAGAGGACCAAAGCACAGGAGAGCAGGGCACCCTGGGAACACACAAGGAACCTGTTTCCCAGTGCCGTTGACTGTGAGACGCAGAGGGTCTGAAGGGCACGAGTACTTGACAACACAAGTGTTGAGGGCTGAAGTTTTCCTATCAGCAGGCTTGGCAGACATCAACTTGAAAGAACACCATCTTTTTCCTGCATATGACACCAACAAGCGACCAGGAGCAGACAGCCTGGAGACAATGATCAGAGAGAGACAATACCAAGAGACGCAGTGGGAAGATGATGAGTCGTGGGAGTGATTCCGTGAAAGGCAGTGTTCGTGGAGATGACTCAATGTGGACATAATAAATTTTGGCTCTCACAACAGCAGCATCAACACAGAGCTTGGCCAAGACAGGTATGTGAGGACAGAGACTCCCTAGCCAGCCAACACAAAATACCAACAGTGGAACACTTGGAGGATTGCCTTCCTCAGTCCAAGATGCTTAGTCCAAGGAGAACAGACTCTCCCATACGGGACGAGAAGAAAGCTTTGACCACATGTTCTCTTCTGAACACAGCATTCTGCAGGCCTGCGTTCTGTTGAGTTGGTAGAGTTTCTCCTTTCACAGGCACACCAGAGCCCACCAAGGTAAACCTCAGCATATTCAGCCCGGACCCTAAAAACAACAAACGGCCGGAAAGGAGAGCTACTGCAAATGACTGGCCTCCAGGACAGGGTCAGCCACAACACAAACAGCAGTGGCATGCATGCCACATACACTCTCACAAACACACACACACACGCATGCACTCAACAAACCTTAAGGGCGAGCCCTGGGTCACTCACGGATCACTTCCTCCTAAATAAATTACCCTCAGGTTAGAAAACAGAATGAGTTTAACGAATACAGAGAGGTGACAGAGACTTAGATCCAATGCAAAGATGGAAGAATCAATTGATTCCCAGGTAAAGGAAGAAGGAGTGATTACGACTAGGCAGTCAGAGTGAAACCTCTACATAGAGCACGCCCGATGCGGGATAGAAAGCTGTGGCCTGGATACTCGCTGTACATCAGAAAACATAGGAGATATCAGAGAGTCTCGAAACACAGAGATAAAACTGATAAAGATAAAAACACCTAAAGAACTCCTGAAGAGAAGATTGGCAGGAGACTGGATGCAAAGTTCGGGAACATGGTAGAAGTGGAGGATCCAATTAGGAACCGAGAAGAACAAGCCTAGAAAATAAGGATGCAAATTCTAAGAGAGAAGGCAGAATGATGGAACATGATAGTGAGCTTAGGGAATCTCTAAGGAAATGAAAGAGGTGCCTCTTGTAGGTGAATTAAGAGTGAGAGAAAGAAAAGAGGGCTGATCCTAGATTAGAGAACTCGGGGCTGGAAAGGACCCTCATCTGGGAGCAGAGAAAGTGGTCCAGAATCAGAGGCACAGAGAACTCCCAACACCTTCCACAGAAGCGGAGCACCTAAAGACATAGTGCCATTCCCCCCGGAAAATCTAGGCATGGAGGTATTCTCTTTAGGCAAATAGGCATCGGAGAATAGTTTGTCCATAGCCCAGTCACTGACTTCAAGAGGAAAAGCTATACCAGCTCTCGAAGCAGGCCGGATAGCTCAAGCAACAGCAGCCAAGCCAAAATCCTTATCCCCTGCATTTCTGAACAATGACAGAGCAGCGGTTCTGTCTAGAACCAGGAGGTATTCAGAAGTCAATTGTTGGGTCCCGGGTTGTGTCCATCAGTTCAGACGCGGCCTTCAGATCAACTCATGATTCCAGGGCCTTGGCATTGACTCTGTTCTCAGGTTCTCTGCTCAGGGGCAAGTAAGCTTCTCCCTCTCCAGCTCCACCCCCTGATTGGGATCTCTCTGCCTCTCTGTCCAAACGTGCATGTGCATGTTCGATAAGATAACAAAGACAAAAACAGTGCACAATAATTGACTGGGGCCAAAGGATGTTTTATTGAATTTGGACCTAGGTTCCTATGGAGGGCAGCCAGGTATAGAGAACCTCCCACCATCCTAAAATGCCCGACCTTCGCTTGGAGCTTCCTTGTTCATTCTCCTGTTCTTTGCCTTCCTGGATCTCCTCACCAACCTGCAGCATCCGCTGTCTGTCGTGCTGTACTGACCCCTTGTTAACACATTGTGCATCCTCTCGGGGCTCCATTGGAACATGCCCATCTTCCTCAAGAGGCACTGTTTGCTTATCGCATGTAACCATTTGGGGGATGGTCATGAGAGGGTGAAGGCAGGCTTGTGCTGCCACATCTCCATGCAGTTCCACAGAGGGTAGCTGATCCACCATGAGGGAGTGCTCAAGGTTCTTCCACATTCGAATCCTCTTCAATGCGTCCTTTTGCACATACAAGTTGTCTTCCTGAAATGGGCACCGAAGTCTTTCAGATGGCTTCACTTGGGCTTGGGTCTCTTCCAACATGCTCTCCGTTGGCTTCTGTGGACTCCAAGAACATGAGTCCGTCCTGGACCTAAGGTTCTAGGGTGTAGAGTCTGCCTTGGATGAATGGTGTTTTTGGAAGATTGGGAGGCCTTGTTGGCACCGTTTCTGGAGACCATCGAGGTACTCGTGTGCTTGCTGTGGAAGATTCCAGACATGTCTTTGGCACGGTTGCGGGGGTTCACTTTGAGCTTCCCTTGGGTGGACCTTTTCCTGTTGAGATGCTCCATGATTTGGTGGGAGGGTCTCACCCTTACGCAGGGCTCGGATTTCCTCCCCTGAGGCTTTGCTTGTGGTCTGTTAGTTTCTTGGCCTGTCGTGGCTAAGATGGAATGAGGGATCCTTGCCTTTCTCCGAGGTCCAGAGGGCTGGTGCTGACACTCACGACCAAATACTACGAATTGGGCCATGGAGAAGTTGACACCGACTCGCTTCGCAAACTGCCTTGGTGAGAGACCCAGGCGGCTCCAGCGGTTTGGGATGGCTTGGGGTCCTCTTGGCCCACCCATGACTACTCCAGTCAAGTGTAGTGATCAGGCCTGGGTTGATGAGGAGTGGTTGCTATGACCTCAAGGCTTTGTGACATCACAGATGCTGGCTTCACTGAAGCAGCTGTCCCTCTCCCATGACCTTGGTGTCCTATGGCTTTAAGTAGGAAGCCCCGGGAAGGACAGAACAAGAGCCCTCTGAACCTGATCAAGAACTCAGGATGTCTTGTGGGTTAATGTCCAACTTCCCCTTTCTGGAGACATAGAGGAAGGAAAATGACATTCAGTATACCTTCCTTTAGGCCAACATATCCCCAGAGACGGCAAGGTGTCCTTTTACACTACAATTTCTAGATATCTCAAGAAAAGGTGAGGCCTCGCGGGTATAAGCAGCTCTCCGTGGGGTTTGTCGTCCTGTGGGTGAGAGCGTACTTTGTCAGCGTCTTTTGCCTATGGGTCAGTGATGACTAAGATACGGAAAGTCCCTTTCGGAGGTAAAAGGTGAGGGCATCGCTATATGGTGCTGTCTGTGGCCTCGTCTCCTAGTGTTCTGAAACACGCGGCTAAGGGATGAGGCCTCTGTCTACCTGGCTTTCCCTTAAATACCTTTGCAAAGTCTTTGAGGAGAGTGATATTCTGCATCTGAGCTAACTCTCAATGAAGAGGCCTGGACCGAACCCGTTGTTATTATTAGTTAACTGTACTTGTTGTGGTAACGGGTATAAACATGTGGACCAAGACTCTTTAGTCAGAAGGAAAGGGACGGCCTATACCGAAGGCTTGCAAGGCCCATTCGAGCAGAACTTTGGAGTGAGTCGCAATGCCCTTGCAAGGACTAGTGGATCAGAAAGTTTGGGTCCATTTCGGCACCACAGTATTCCTCTGCCGTCGAGTGAATGAACCCCTGGACCTTGCCTTGACATGAATGTCCCATGCCCTGCTGTTGGGAAATGGAAAAGGCAAGCAAACAAAGGGAAATGTCATATGGCTACCCACAATATGTGCCTCGGGAGGAATACCTTGGCCCACTTAAGGAAGGGAATAATAAAGGGCAAGAAGTCAGAGAAGGAGACCCACCAGGAGTGACTCAGGACTCTGAGAATCCAGCTGAGGGCTACCGAAAAGAGAACTGATTAATGGGTGGTCAGGAGTTGTGGCATATATTAGGAGGAGCACTAGGACGTCCATGCAACTAAAGCATCCGTGAATACTCTGTCAAAAATGGATGATGGATGATAGGCAGGCTTTCTCAACAGAACAGCAACAAGAACAACATCAATTCATAGGAAAACAATGTGGCCCTCTCAAAACCAAAGGAAGTCACAGGGAGAAAAGGAAAGAATTATATTGTTTATTATCTTTCCTTATTGAAATGACATGGGTGGGTTTCCTAAAATGTCCTTCTTTGAATTGGGTCTTTATCCTTGTAAATTAGAGTTTACCCACCTCTTCCATCTCTGGATTTGATGAGAGGACATGACAATGCCTTCACTAAATACATAGAAGAGTGGCCCAAGCAAATGACTTGACCTGGCCTTCTGTGTGTTGGCAGGGGTTGGATTACTGCTTCAAAGGCTTCCGTCTAAACTAGAGAGCTGAGATTTTGTAGGTTTCCTGACCTAATCTTGGAAGTTTCTATGTGTCTGGGAATTTATCCTTTTCTCTCAGTTCTTGGATTTGCTAGCATAAATGTGTGGCTATGCCTTTTCGGTTATTCTTTTTTCCTTGCTACCAGTTGTGATGTGGTTTCATACTTGCAGCTGTGTGCTTGTCTCCCTGTTTTATCCCAGTAATGGCTTCTGCGGTTTGTTCCTGTTGTCAAAACTCAAGTGTGAGATCTCCTGATTTTTTTCCTATTGGTTTGTTTGTATTTCCTTAATTTTGATAATCACATGTCTGATTTCAATTTTTCTGTTAACTTTGGAGTTCGGTTTTTCTTCATCTTGTTCCTTCAGTCGTCCTTTTAGGTGGCTTTCTTTTTCGGTGTTTTTAAATTTTGGAAATGCACACATTTAACCCTATATTGTTTCCCCATAAAATGTTTTGGCATCCTCCTCTAAGTTTCTTAGAATTCCTTCGTTCATGGCTCTTCTTTTCCTTTGGATTTTCTTTCTTGCATTCATTGCAGTTCGTGAATGTGTTGTGTTTTCCACTTTAGTGTCTGGCTGTATTTCCAATTTGAAAGTGATATCTTCCTGTTTTCATACCTTCGTGATGATAAGTGCACAGGATAGGTTTTGACTTCTCTTCCATGAATTATGACTGGATTTGGACTCGAGCTCATGACCTGCGATAGACAAAGTTAGGTCTGCTGCTGGGAAGAACATATCTTATTGTCCTCAGAGACGCAATCTTACTCATGGACCCCCCAAAGTTCAGGTGGTCTCGAATGCCCATGTGGACGTCTGTTATTCCTTAGCACCTTCCCATCCAGATAATCTGTCCTGTGCTTAACCTGGATATCATAGTTGCCAACAGTATTGGATAAACGTCGCCATCTCCATTCCTGTGTGTTCATAGGCTTCCAACGTTTAGATACACCTTTTTTCATGGTGGATATGTTGGCAATTCTTCCAGGTTTCTGATGTTTTGATGCTCCATCAAGACAAAACACCTTCCGCTTAGCTTTTTTCTCTCGAAGGCATAAAATGACTCTCGCTGACTTAGGCACAAACACTTTGGCTCTCTTCTCCTTGGGAATAGCATAACCTACATCTTCCCTGTTTCTTCACTTGCAAGCTATGAGTATCTTTATAGTCGAAGGAAATCTCCTATGGGCAACAGAAGGACGAGCCTGTTTAATATTTGCTGTTTTCTTATGGATGTTTCTATTTTTTTTTTTTTTTTTGATTTGGAATTTCAACCACTGTTACAAACTGTTTGTATTGACGGGAGTCTTTAGTCCTGAGTACTGAATGTATTATTGACAGGTAATAGTTCACTTTCTCATTTCGGTTGGCTTCTGACTTGGATTCTATTTGCCTTTCACCTATATGGTATTTTCTTGGGGTTGCTTCATTGGTACGATTCCTCGCTTCCTTCCCATATTTTGCATGTCTTATCTTTGTGTGTTTGCATGTGCATGTGTTAATGCTGTGTGGTGTGTGTGTGTTTCACATCACAATTATTATTAAAATACGAGAGAATGGAATTCGGTCTCTTGTGGGTAGCAATTCAATTTGACATGCCTTGAAATCTCACATTCCATTAGTTTCAGGAAATCTCCTTAAAGGAATGTCATCTCTTGTCCTCTTCAAGAATCCCGTGTTCTCACAAAACGGCCTTCCAACAAACAGCACCATTTGAATTCCTCATTAGAGTCATAATGTTTGTCCCAATACCCTTTCTTTTTCGTATGTTTCTTGACTGTCATGAGTTAGTGAAATCGTCTGTTTATTGTCTTTCTGAGAATGATAGATGTGACAAAGTCCAATGCTCTCCGCAAGACTGCCATAAGAGACATGTGGAAGAATTCCTTCTTGCTTATGTCACAGTACAAATTGTGGTGACATGAAGACACTGAGATGGTAGTAGTGTCTAATAACCTCATGCTTCTTCAACCATGAAGGCAACAAAAAGATGACCACAACAACTGCAGTGGGGTGGAAATTGACCTGAAGCCTACAAGGTAAACTCCACAGCGAAAGAGAACGGAAGTTGCAGAGATGATGGGAGAAGGTTGGAGACATGGCTCAGGGGAGATTTGGTTGGTTCGTGGATCAGAGGGCTGGAGTCCATGAAGAGGACCAAAGCACAGGAGAGCAGGGCACCCTGGGAACACACAAGGAACCTGTTTCCCAGTGCCGTTGACTGTGAGACGCAGAGGGTCTGAAGGGCACGAGTACTTGACAACACAAGTGTTGAGGGCTGAAGTTTTCCTATCAGCAGGCTTGGCAGACATCAACTTGAAAGAACACCATCTTTTTCCTGCATATGACACCAACAAGCGACCAGGAGCAGACAGCCTGGAGACAATGATCAGAGAGAGACAATACCAAGAGACGCAGTGGGAAGATGATGAGTCGTGGGAGTGATTCCGTGAAAGGCAGTGTTCGTGGAGATGACTCAATGTGGACATAATAAATTTTGGCTCTCACAACAGCAGCATCAAGACAGAGCTTGGCCAAGACAGGTATGTGAGGACAGAGACTCCCTAGCCAGCCAACACAAAATACCAACAGTGGAACACTTGGAGGATTGCCTTCCTCAGTCCAAGATGCTTAGTCCAAGGAGAACAGACTCTCCCATACGGGACGAGAAGAAAGCTTTGACCACATGTTCTCTTCTGAACACAGCATTCTGCAGGCCTGCGTTCTGTTGAGTTGGTAGAGTTTCTCCTTTCACAGGCACACCAGAGCCCACCAAGGTAAACCTCAGCATATTCAGCCCAGACCCTAAAAACAACAAACGGCCGGAAAGGAGAGCTACTGCAAATGACTGGCCTCCAGGACAGGGTCAGCCACAACACAAACAGCAGTGGCATGCATGCCACATACACTCTCACAAACACACACACACACGCATGCACTCAACAAACCTTAAGGGCGAGCCCTGGGTCACTCACGGATCACTTCCTCCTAAATAAATTACCCTCAGGTTAGAAAACAGAATGAGTTTAACGAATACAGAGAGGTGACAGAGACTTAGATCCAATGCAAAGATGGAAGAATCAATTGATTCCCAGGTAAAGGAAGAAGGAGTGATTACGACTAGGCAGTCAGAGTGAAACCTCTACATAGAGCACGCCCGATGCGGGATAGAAAGCTGTGGCCTGGATACTCGCTGTACATCAGAAAACATAGGAGATATCAGAGAGTCTCGAAACACAGAGATAAAACTGATAAAGATAAAAACACCTAAAGAACTCCTGAAGAGAAGATTGGCAGGAGACTGGATGCAAAGTTCGGGAACATGGTAGAAGTGGAGGATCCAATTAGGAACCGAGAAGAACAAGCCTAGAAAATAAGGATGCAAATTCTAAGAGAGAAGGCAGAATGATGGAACATGATAGTGAGCTTAGGGAATCTCTAAGGAAATGAAAGAGGTGCCTCTTGTAGGTGAATTAAGAGTGAGAGAAAGAAAAGAGGGCTGATCCTAGATTAGAGAACTCGGGGCTGGAAAGGACCCTCATCTGGGAGCAGAGAAAGTGGTCCAGAATCAGAGGCACAGAGAACTCCCAACACCTTCCACAGAAGCGGAGCACCTAAAGACATAGTGCCATTCCCCCCGGAAAATCTAGGCATGGAGGTATTCTCTTTAGGCAAATAGGCATCGGAGAATAGTTTGTCCATAGCCCAGTCACTGACTTCAAGAGGAAAAGCTATACCAGCTCTCGAAGCAGGCCGGATAGCTCAAGCAACAGCAGCCAAGCCAAAATCCTTATCCCCTGCATTTCTGAACAATGACAGAGCAGCGGTTCTGTCTAGAACCAGGAGGTATTCAGAAGTCAATTGTTGGGTCCCGGGTTGTGTCCATCAGTTCAGACGCGGCCTTCAGATCAACTCATGATTCCAGGGCCTTGGCATTGACTCTGTTCTCAGGTTCTCTGCTCAGGGGCAAGTAAGCTTCTCCCTCTCCAGCTCCACCCCCTGATTGGGATCTCTCTGCCTCTCTGTCCAAACGTGCATGTGCATGTTCGATAAGATAACAAAGACAAAAACAGTGCACAATAATTGACTGGGGCCAAAGGATGTTTTATTGAATTTGGACCTAGGTTCCTATGGAGGGCAGCCAGGTATAGAGAACCTCCCACCATCCTAAAATGCCCGACCTTCGCTTGGAGCTTCCTTGTTCATTCTCCTGTTCTTTGCCTTCCTGGATCTCCTCACCAACCTGCAGCATCCGCTGTCTGTCGTGCTGTACTGACCCCTTGTTAACACATTGTGCATCCTCTCGGGGCTCCATTGGAACATGCCCATCTTCCTCAAGAGGCACTGTTTGCTTATCGCATGTAACCATTTGGGGGATGGTCATGAGAGGGTGAAGGCAGGCTTGTGCTGCCACATCTCCATGCAGTTCCACAGAGGGTAGCTGATCCACCATGAGGGAGTGCTCAAGGTTCTTCCACATTCGAATCCTCTTCAATGCGTCCTTTTGCACATACAAGTTGTCTTCCTGAAATGGGCACCGAAGTCTTTCAGATGGCTTCACTTGGGCTTGGGTCTCTTCCAACATGCTCTCCGTTGGCTTCTGTGGACTCCAAGAACATGAGTCCGTCCTGGACCTAAGGTTCTAGGGTGTAGAGTCTGCCTTGGATGAATGGTGTTTTTGGAAGATTGGGAGGCCTTGTTGGCACCGTTTCTGGAGACCATCGAGGTACTCGTGTGCTTGCTGTGGAAGATTCCAGACATGTCTTTGGCACGGTTGCGGGGGTTCACTTTGAGCTTCCCTTGGGTGGACCTTTTCCTGTTGAGATGCTCCATGATTTGGTGGGAGGGTCTCACCCTTACGCAGGGCTCGGATTTCCTCCCCTGAGGCTTTGCTTGTGGTCTGTTAGTTTCTTGGCCTGTCGTGGCTAAGATGGAATGAGGGATCCTTGCCTTTCTCCGAGGTCCAGAGGGCTGGTGCTGACACTCACGACCAAATACTACGAATTGGGCCATGGAGAAGTTGACACCGACTCGCTTCGCAAACTGCCTTGGTGAGAGACCCAGGCGGCTCCAGCGGTTTGGGATGGCTTGGGGTCCTCTTGGCCCACCCATGACTACTCCAGTCAAGTGTAGTGATCAGGCCTGGGTTGATGAGGAGTGGTTGCTATGACCTCAAGGCTTTGTGACATCACAGATGCTGGCTTCACTGAAGCAGCTGTCCCTCTCCCATGACCTTGGTGTCCTATGGCTTTAAGTAGGAAGCCCCGGGAAGGACAGAACAAGAGCCCTCTGAACCTGATCAAGAACTCAGGATGTCTTGTGGGTTAATGTCCAACTTCCCCTTTCTGGAGACATAGAGGAAGGAAAATGACATTCAGTATACCTTCCTTTAGGCCAACATATCCCCAGAGACGGCAAGGTGTCCTTTTACACTACAATTTCTAGATATCTCAAGAAAAGGTGAGGCCTCGCGGGTATAAGCAGCTCTCCGTGGGGTTTGTCGTCCTGTGGGTGAGAGCGTACTTTGTCAGCGTCTTTTGCCTATGGGTCAGTGATGACTAAGATACGGAAAGTCCCTTTCGGAGGTAAAAGGTGAGGGCATCGCTATATGGTGCTGTCTGTGGCCTCGTCTCCTAGTGTTCTGAAACACGCGGCTAAGGGATGAGGCCTCTGTCTACCTGGCTTTCCCTTAAATACCTTTGCAAAGTCTTTGAGGAGAGTGATATTCTGCATCTGAGCTAACTCTCAATGAAGAGGCCTGGACCGAACCCGTTGTTATTATTAGTTAACTGTACTTGTTGTGGTAACGGGTATAAACATGTGGACCAAGACTCTTTAGTCAGAAGGAAAGGGACGGCCTATACCGAAGGCTTGCAAGGCCCATTCGAGCAGAACTTTGGAGTGAGTCGCAATGCCCTTGCAAGGACTAGTGGATCAGAAAGTTTGGGTCCATTTCGGCACCACAGTATTCCTCTGCCGTCGAGTGAATGAACCCCTGGACCTTGCCTTGACATGAATGTCCCATGCCCTGCTGTTGGGAAATGGAAAAGGCAAGCAAACAAAGGGAAATGTCATATGGCTACCCACAATATGTGCCTCGGGAGGAATACCTTGGCCCACTTAAGGAAGGGAATAATAAAGGGCAAGAAGTCAGAGAAGGAGACCCACCAGGAGTGACTCAGGACTCTGAGAATCCAGCTGAGGGCTACCGAAAAGAGAACTGATTAATGGGTGGTCAGGAGTTGTGGCATATATTAGGAGGAGCACTAGGACGTCCATGCAACTAAAGCATCCGTGAATACTCTGTCAAAAATGGATGATGGATGATAGGCAGGCTTTCTCAACAGAACAGCAACAAGAACAACATCAATTCATAGGAAAACAATGTGGCCCTCTCAAAACCAAAGGAAGTCACAGGGAGAAAAGGAAAGAATTATATTGTTTATTATCTTTCCTTATTGAAATGACATGGGTGGGTTTCCTAAAATGTCCTTCTTTGAATTGGGTCTTTATCCTTGTCAATTAGAGCTTACCCGCCTCTTCCATCTCTGGATTTGATGAGAGGACATGACAATGCCTTCACTAAATACCTAGAAGAGTGGCCCAGGAAAATGATCTTTTAGGCCAACCTTTCTCCAGAGATGGCAAAGTTTTCCTATTTCCTCTGAAATATCTAGAGATATCAGAAACAACAAGTCCTCTGGTATATCATCCCGTCTCTCTGAGGTTTGTCATCCTTTGCATGAGAGAGTGACATTATACATTATAGCTAATCCTTAAGGAGGAGCAATGGACAGCACTCCTTGTTACCATTATTTATCTCTACCTACTGTGTTAATGGGTATAACCCTGTTGACCAAGTCTCTTTAATCAAAGGATAATTAATGGCTTATATCGATGGTCTGCAAGGCTCACTTGAACAGAACTGAGGATTGAGCTGCTATGTCCTTGCAAAGACTAGTGGATAAAGAAGGTGTGGTCCATATTGGCAACAGAGTATTCCTCAGCAATTAGGGAGGATGAACTCTTGATTCTTGCACTGGCATTAATGCCACAGGACTGGGTTTGTGAAATGAAATGGGCAAGGAGACATAGGGAAATATCATATGGCTTCTCTCATATGTGCCCTAGGACGAATACCACGGCCCTTAGTAGAAAGAAGGAAAAACTGAAGGGGATAAGTCAGAGAAGGAGACAAACCAGGAGTAACTCAGAACTCTGAGGAATCAAGCTGAGAGTCAAGGAAAAAAGAGACATGCAGGGAATGAGGGAACGGGCTAATGGGTGTTGAAGAGTTCTGGCATATCTTAGGCGGAGTACTAGGTCATATATGGAACTGAAGCATCAGTGAATACTCTGTCAAAAATGGATGATGGATGACAGGCTGGCTTCCTCAACAGTACAAAATAATACAAAAACAAGCTGGCCCTTTCAAATGCAGGTGAAGACAGACAGAGAAAAGGAAAGAATTATATTTTTATTATGTTTAATTATTGAAATGGAATATAATTTATTTCCTAAAATGTCATTATTTGAATTGGGTCTTTATACTAGTAAAGTGGAGTTCATCCACCTCCTCCATTTGTGGAATTGATGAGAAGAAAATGGCATTGCCTTCTCTAAATGTCTAGAAGAGTTGAACAGGAAATGATTTGCACCTCGCCATCTGTGTGTTGACAGGGGTTTGATTACTGCTTCAAACGCTTTAGTCACTACTACAGATCTGAGATTTTGTAGGTTTCCTGACCTAATCTTTGGAGTGAATATGTGTCTTGGAATTTATCCTTTTCTCTCAGTTCTTTTCTTTTGGGTTTGCTTCATTAGTGCTATTCTTCACTTCCTCCCCATCTTTTGTGTGTCTTATCTGTGTGTGTGTGTGTGTGTGTGTGTGTGTGTGTGTGTGTGTGCTGAGTGTGTTTCAAATAACAATTATAATTAAATTGATGGAGATAGGAAGTCGGTATTTAATGGATAGCAGTTCCATTTGACATGCCTTGAAAACTCACATTCCCTCTCTTTCAGCCACATTTCCTACAAAGAATGTCATCTTTTGTCCTCTTTGATAAACACATATTTTCTCAAACCTGACCTCAACAAACACCACATTTTGTGTGCCTGGGTAGTGTCGTATTATTTGTCCATTTTTCCCTTGCTTTTTCATATGTCTCTTGACAGTCATGAGAGAGTGAAATTGTATGTTATTTGTCTTTCTGGGACTGATAGATGTGACGTAGGCTAATGCTCTCCACAATTCTGCCACATGAGGCAAGTGGAAAGAATTCATTCTTGCTTATGGCTGGGTAAGATTCTGTGGGGCTTTTTCAGGACAGTGAGATGGTAGTAGTGTCTGGTAACTCCAGACTTGTCTTTATCCAGGAACACAACAGGAAGATTACCACATCAACTTCAACATGGCAGAAATGAACTGGAGCCCACAAAGCAAACTCCATAGCAAAAGAGAGAATAAGTTGCAATCACTATGGGAGAAGACTGGAGACATGGTTTAGGGGAAAAGTGGAAAGTTGGTAATTCAGAAGGCAGTGAGACAATGCAATGGGCAAAGCCACAAGAGATCGGAGCACACTTGGAACCCACAAGGAGTACGTTCTCCAATTCCATTGATTCTGACCATCAGGGGGTCTGAATCATACTAGTTCATGCCAACAAAGGGCCTTGAGGCCTGGAGATTTTAGATCAGCAGCCTTGGCATATCAACTCAAAAGAACACTGTATTTCTCTGTCAGAGAACACCAACAAATAGCCAGGTGAAGACAGCCTGGAAACCACGATTAGAGACAATACCAGGTGACACAGTGGGAAGATGGTGGGTTCTGGCTGTACATTAGTGAGAGGCAGTGTTCTTGGAGATGATTTGATGGGGGCAAAAGAAATTTGGGGCTCTCGCACAGGCAGCATCAAGCCCGAGCTACTGGCCAAAGACAGGTTGGTGAGGGCTTTAATTGCCTCTCCTGCAAACACGAAATTCTAACCATGGAACACATAGGGTACTGTGTTCCTCAGTCCAACTTGCTTCATTTTAAGAGAACAGATTCTCCCATAGGGGACTAGAAGAAAGCCCTGTCCATAGGCTGTCCCCTGACCACAGAATGCTACAGGCATTCATTCTGTTGTGAAGGTTGAATTTCTCCTTTCACAGGCACACCAGATCCCACCAAGCTAAACCTCAGCCTATTCAGCCCAGACCCCAAACACACCAAAAGGCTGGCAAAGAGAGCCTCTGCAGATGACTGGTCTCAAGGACAGGGGGCAGCTATGATACAACAGCAGAGGGCATGCATGCCACACACACATACCTGAGACTCCCTCAAGGGCCAGCCCTTGGGCACTCCATGATATCTTATTTCTAAAGAAATTACCATCAGGATAAAAAACAGAATTGATTTTTCAAATACTGAGAAAGAGTCAGAGACCTATATCCAAGACAAAGATGGAAGAATCAATTGTTGCCAAGGAAGAAGACAAGAAATTATCATGGCCAGGTAATCGGAGTGAAACCTCACATATAACACGCCCAATGGAGGATTGAAAGCAGAAAGATATCAGGGAGTCTCAAAACACATAGATTAAACTGATAGAAATAAAATAAAGTAAAATAAAATAAAATAAAATAAATAAAGAATTTCTAAAGAAAAGATTGGTAGCAGACTGAAGGAAAAGTCCAAGAAGCTGGCAGAAGCAAAGGACCAAATTTTTGACCTGGCAGAAAAGGAATGGTAAATAAGGAAACAAATCCAAAGAAAGAAGGAAGAATGATGAAACATGACAATGAGCTTAGGAAAGTCATTGACTCCAAGGAATAGAAAGAGGTGCTTATTGTAGGAGAAGTAGGAGTGAGAGAAAAAAAAAGAGGGCTGAACATGGATTTGAGAATTCAGAGCTAAAACTGTCTCTCATCTGGGAGCAGAAACAGAGATCCAGATTCAGAGGCAAGGAGGACTCACATCACCATCCACAGAAGCATGGAACCACAAGACATAGTTTCATTCAATGGAGGAATTCTCTTTACCTAAATATGCGTGGGAGTGTAGTTTGTACATAGCCAAATCACTTACCTCAAGAGGACAAACTATACCAGCTCTCAAAGCAGGCCAGGTTGCTCAAGCAACACCAGCCCAAGCCAAAATCCATTTCCCCTTCATTTGTGAACAATGACAGAGCAGTGGTTCACGTCTAGAACTAGGACATATTCAGAAGTCAAAGGTTGTGTCATGGATTGTGTCTATCAGTTCAGAGGCGGCCTTCAGCTCAACTCATGATCCCAGGGTCTTGGCATCGACTCTGGTCTCAGGTTCCCTGCTCAGGGGTAAGTCAGCTTTTCCCTCTCCAGCTCTACACCCTGATTGTGATCTCTCTGTCTCTCTGTCAAATATGTGCATGTGCATTGTTTGACAAAAAGACAAAAACACAACCGGGGTACAAGGATTGACTGTGGCCAGGGGATGTTTTCTTTAATTTGGACCTAGATCTCTATGGAAGGCAGCCAGGTTCAGAGAACCTCCCATTATCTCAAATGCTAGACCTTCGCTCAGAGCTCCAATGTTCATTCTCCAGTTCCTTGTCTTCCTGAATATCCTCACCAACCTGTAGCATACGCTGTCTGTGGCTCTCTAATGGCCCTTTGTTGTCCCACTGTTCATCTTCTGCTGCCTCCATTAGAACACGCCCATCTTCCACAAGAGGCATTGTTTGCTTATCCCATGAAACTATTTGGGGGATGTTCATGAGAGGGTGAAGGCAGGCTTGTGCTGTCACATCTACATGTACTCCTCCAGAGGGTATCTGCACGACCCTGTGGGAATGCTCCAGGTTCTTTGACATTTGAATCCTCTTCAATGCGTCCTTTTGAAGATACAAGTTGTCTTCCTGAAACGGGCACGGAAGTCTTTCAGATGGCTTCACTTGGGCTATGGGTCTTTTCCAACATGCTCCATGCTTGCTCCTGTGGACTCCAAGTACATGAGTCCATTCTGGACCTAAGGTTCTAGGATGTAGAATCTGCTTTTGGTAAATCGTCAGTTTTGAAGATTTGGAAGTCATTTTGGCTCTATTTCTAGGGATGCTACAGCTACTCATTATAAGGTCCGCTAGGCCAGAGGGAGTCATTTTGTGTTTCTGCAGTAAACTTATATTGAACCCATGCTGTAAACAAAATTGACCCTACTCCTCCCAGAGGAGCTTACTCTCAAAGCCTAGATACAAGGGTGAATCAGGCCAGGTGAAGACATCCCATTAGAGGGGCACGCATATATCTACTAGGGTAAATTGAGATCCAATTGTCCACCCATGTGTTACCTAGCATTTTTGTTTTTGTGGTGTAGCAGACTTAGCACGACTGTGCAGTTTTTTCTGTATTGTTATCTCATTGGCCACGTCTGTATAGCCTGGCTAAACTACCGCTATAAATGTTAGTCTCTGAGGCTGGGAGGGGTTGCCTCTTTGCAAGAGAAGGCCCTGACCGGTCAATATGATTCTCGATGCTTTGTGCAAAATTAACGTTTGCTTGACCTTCACTTTGTATCAGTCTCGCTCTTTTGAATAAGGACCCTATCTTTGGAGGGCCACCCGAATTCAAATGATGAGAACTGAAACAGCATTGGAATTTTTGGAAAAGCCTCTGGAGGTAAGATCATGGGATCCTGCATGGAGCTGCAGTGTACAGTCTCCTGCCAATCTTCTCTTCAGGAGTTCTTTAGGTGCTTTTATCTTTATCAGTTTTATCTCTGTGGTTCGAGACTCTCTGATATCTCCTATGTTTTCTGACGTACAGCGAGTATCCAGGCCCCTGCTTTCAATCCCGCATCGGGCGTTTTCTATGTAGAGGGTTCACTCTGATTGCCTAGCCATAATCATTCCTTCTTCCTTTAACTGGGCATCAATTGATTTTTTCATCTTTGCATTGGATCTAAGTCTCTGTCACCTCTCTGTATTCGTTAAACTCATTCTGCTTTCTAACCTGAGGGTAATTTATTTAGGAGGAAGAGATTCGGAGTACCCAGGGCTGGCCCTTAAGGTTTGTTGAGTGCGTGCGTGTGTGTGTGTTTGTGAGTGTGTATGTGGCATGCATGCCACTGCTGTTTGTGTTGTGGCTGACCCTGTCCTGGAGGCCAGTCATTTGCTGTAGCTCTCCTTTCCGGCCGTTTGTTGTTTTTAGGGTCCGGGTTGAATATGCAGAGGTTTACCTTGGTGGGCTCTGGTGTGCCTGTGAAAGGAGAAATTCGAGCAACTCAGCAGAACGCAGGCCTGCAGAATGCTGTGTTCAGAAGAGAACATGTGGTCAAAGCTTTCTTCTCGTCCCCTATGGGAGAGTCGTTGTCCTTGGACTAAGCATCTTGGACTGAGGAAGGCAGTTTTCCAAGTATTCCACTGTCGGGATTTCGAGTTGGCTGGCTAGGCAGCCTATGTCCTCACATACCTGTCTTGGCCAGTAGCTTTGTCTTGATGCTGCTGTTGCGAGAGCCCAAAATTTATTATGTCCACATTGAGACATCTCCACGAACACTGCCTTTCACGGAATCACTCCCACTACTCACCATCTTCCCAGTGCGTCACTTAGTATTGTCTCTCTCAGATCATTGTCTCCAGGCTGTCTGCTCCTGGTCGCTTGTTGGTGTCATATGCAGGAAAAAGATGGTGTTCCTTCAAGTTGATGTCTGCCAAGCCTGCTGATAGGAAAACTTCAGCCTTCAACACTTGTGTTGTAAAGTACTCGTGCCCTTCAGACCCTCTGCGTCTCACAGTCAACGGCACTGGGAAACAGGTTCCTTGTGGGTTCCCAGTGTGCCCTGCTCTCCTGTGCCTTGGTACTCTTCATGGGATCCAGCCCTCTGATCCACTAACCAACCAAATATCCCCTGAGCCATGTCTCCAACCTTCTCCCATCATCTCTGCAACTTCCGTTTTCTTTCGCTGTGGAGTTTATCTTGTAGGCTTCAGGTCAATTTCCACCCCAATGCAGTTGTTGTGTTCATCTTCCTGTTGCCTTCATAGCTGAAGACAAGCATGAGGTTATTAGACACTACTACCATCTCACTCTCCTCCATGTCACCGCAATTCGTACTGAGACATAAGCAAGAAGGAATTCTTCCACTTGTCTCTTATGGCAGTCTTGCGGAGAGCATTGGGCTTTGTCACATCTATCATTCTCAGAACGACATCAGACAGACGATTTCACTAACTCATGACACTCAAGAATCATACGAAAAAGAAAGGGTATTGGTACAAACAGTATGACTCTAATGAGAAATTCAAATGGTGCTGTTCTTTGGAAAGCAGTTTTGTGAGAACACGTGTTACTTGAAGAGGACAAGAGATGACATTCCTTGCAGGAGATTTCCTGAAACTGATGGAATGTGAGATTTCAAGGCATGTCAAATTGAATTGCTACCCACAAGAGACCGAATTCCATTCTCTCGTATTTTAATAATAATTGTGATGTGAAACACACACACACCACACAGCATTAACACATGCACATGCAAACACACAAAGATAAGACATGCAAAATATGGGAAGGAAGCGAGGAATCGTACCAATGAAGCAACCCCAAGAAAATACCATATAGGTGAAAGGCAAATAGAATCCAAGTCAGAAGCCAACCGAAATGAGAAAGTGAACTATTACCTATCAATAATACATTCAGTATCAGGACTAAAGTCTCCCGTCAATACAAACAGTTTGTAACAGTGGTTGAAATTCCAAATCAAAAAAAAAAAAAAAAGGTAGAAAACATCCATAAGAAAACAACAAATATTAAACTAGCTCGTCCTTCTGTTGACCATAGGAGATTTCCTTCGACTATAAAGATACTCATAGCTTGCAAGTGAAGAAACAGGGAAGATGTAGGTTATGCTATTCCCAAGGAGAAGAGAGCCAAAGTGTTTGTGCATAAGTCAGCGAGAGTCATTTTATGCCTTCGAGAGACAAAAGATAAGCGGAAGTTGTTTTGTCTTGATGGAGCATCAAAACAACAGAAACCTGGAAGGATTGCCAACATATACACCACGAACAAGGGTGTATCTAAACGTTGGAAGGTATGAACACATAGGAAGGGAGATGGTAAATTTTATCCAATACTGTTGGCAATTATGATATCTACGTTAATCACAGGACAGATCATCTGGATGGGAAGGTGCTAAGGAATAACAGACGTCCACATGGGCTCTCGAGACCACCTGAACTTTGGGGATCGATGAGAAAGATTGCGTCTCTGAGGACAATAAGATATGTTCTTCCCAGCAGCAGACCTAACTTTGTCTATCGCAGGTCATGAGCTCGAGTCCAAATCCAGTCGTAATTCATGGAAGAGAAGTCAAAACCTATCCTGTGCACTTATGATCACGAAGGTATGAAAACAGGAAGATATCACTTTCAAATTGGAAATACAGCCAGACACTAAAGTGGAAAACACAACACATTCACGAACTGCAATGAATGCAAGAAAGAAAATCCAAAGGAAAAGAAGAGCCATGAATGAAGGAATTCTAAGAAACTTAGAGGAGGATGCCAAAACATTTTATGGGGAAACCATATAGGGTTAAATGTGTGCATTTCCAAAATTTAAAAACACTGAAAAAGAAATCCCCCTATAAGGACGACTGAAGGAACAAGATGAAGAAAAACCGAACTCCAAAGTTAACAGAAAAATTGAAATCATACATGTGATTATCAAAATTAAGGAAATACAAACAAACCAATAGGAAATGAATCAGGAGACCTCACACTTCAGTTTTCACAACACGAACAAACCACAGAAGCCATTACTGGGATAAAACAGGGAGACAAGCACACAGCTGCAAGTATGAAACCACATGACAACTCGGAGAAAGGAAAAAAGAAAAACCGAAGAGGCACATCCACACATTTATGCTAGCAAATCCAAGAACTGAGAGAAAAGGATAAATTCGCAGACACATAGGAACATCCAAGTTAGGTCAGTAATCCTACAAAATCTCAGCTCTAGTAGTGACGGAACCATTTGAAGCAGTAATCCAACCCCAGCCAACACACAGAAGGCCAGGTCAAGACATTTTCTTGAGCCACTCCTCTAGGTATTTAGTGAAGGCATTGTGATGTCCTCTCATCAAATCCAGAGATGGAAGAGGTGGGTAAACTCTAATTCACAAGGATAAAGACCCAATTCAAAAAAGGACATTTTAGGAAACCAATTCCATGTCATTTCAATAAAGGAAAGACAATAAACAATATAATTCTTTCCTTTTCTCCTGTGACTGCCTTTGGTTTAGAGAGGGCCATAATGTTTTCCTCTGAAATTATGTTGTTCTTGTTGCTGTTCTGTTGAGAAAGCCTGCCTATCATCCATCATCCGTTTTTGACAGAGTATTCAGGGATGCTTTAGTTGCATGTACGTCCAGTGCTCCTCTTAATATATTCCACAACTCCTGACTACCCATTAAGCAGTTCTCTTTTTGGTAAACCTCAGCTGGATTCTCAGAGTCCTGAGTCACTCCTGGTGGGTCTCCTTCTCTGACTTCTTGCCCGTCAGTATTCCCTTCCTTTTCCATTTCCCAACAGCAGGGCATGGGACATTCATGTCAAGGCAAGGTCCAGGGGTTCATTCACTTCGACGGCAGAGGAATACTGTGGTGCCGAAATGGACCCAAACTTCCTGATCCACTAGTCCTTGCAAAGGCATTGCGGCTCACTCCAAAAGTCTGCTCGAATGGGCCTTGCAAGCCGTCGGTATAGGCCGTCCCTTTCCTTCTGACTAAAGAGACTTGGTCCACATGTCTATACCCGTTACCACAACAAGTACAGTTAACTAATAATGACAACAGTTTCGGTCCAGGCCTCTTCAATGAGAGTTAGCTCTGATGCAGAAGGTCACTCCCTCGAAGTCTTTGCAAAGGTATTTAAGGGAAAGCCAGGTAGACAGAGGCCTCATCCCTTAGCCGTGTGTTTCAGAACACTAGGAGACTAGGCCCCAGACAGCACCATATATCGATGCCATCACCTTTTACCTCGGAAAGGGACTTTCCGTACCTTAGTCATCACAGACGCATAGGCGAAAGACGCTGACAAAGTACGCTCTCACCCACAGGACGAGAAAACCCACGGAGAGCTATTCATACCCGCGAGGCCTCACCTTTTCTTGAAATATCTAGAAATTGTAGTGGAAAAGGACACCTTGCCATCTCCGGGGATATGTTGGCCTAAAGGAAGGTATACTGAATGTCATTTTCCTTCCTCTATGTCTCCAGAAAGGGGAAGTTGGACATTAACCCACAAGACATCCTGAGTTCTTGATCAGGTTCAGAGGGCTCTTGTTCTGTCCTTCCCGGAGCTTCCTACTTAAAGCCATAGGACACCAAGGTTATGGGAGAGGGACAGCTGCTTCAGTGAAGCCAGCATCTGTGATGTCACAAAGCTTTGAGGTCATAGCAACCACTCCTCATCAACCCAGGCCTGATCACTACACTTGACTGGAGTAGTCATGGGTGGGCCAAGAGGACCCCAGGCCGTCCCAAACCTCTGGAGCTGCCTGGGTCTCTCACCAAGGCAGTTTGCGAAGCGAGTCGGTGTCACCTTCTCCATGGCCCAATTCATAGAGGGAAAAGGGATATTTTTCAAAATAAAAATTAGCGTATTTTTCAGAATATGATATAGTGTTATTCACTGAACTGAGGGAACAAATGTCAAAGTCTAACACAGTTTACAGAATGTTTTAACATAAATTGAAATTTAAATCTGACCAAATTTCACAGTTTTAAGTAAAATGATAGCACTTTATATCCTTGAAAAGTGGTAAGTGACACAAAACATGGCTTAGAAAAACAAATTTAACACTACACTAGTCTGAGATGGTTAAGTTATGGTACAACTTGCCATTGTGTATCATCAAATGGTATATATTTTCTTTTGGGCTTGTCATTATATTTTATTTTAGCCATTCTGGTAAGTGTGTAGTGATATCTCAGTGTCATTTTAATTGCATTTCCTTGATGTCTAATTATGTCAAAATATATTACTTTGATGTTTAATGCTCTGAGCTTTCTCAGTTCAAGACCATGAAGCCACTTAGGAAAAATACAGTTGCAGAGGCACTCATAGACCAACTCTTATTTCGAAATAAGAAGAAACATTACTACCCATTCCAACAAAAATTAGATTTGTTATGCAGCAGGGATTTTATAAATTACCTACACAACTTATATAGTAAGATGAAATGGGACAGGTGGCTTCTTGCAGCTATATACAACATCATTTTGTGATTTTAGTGCCTTCTTCTGTGCTCCCATAGCTTCCTACACTTGTATCTCCGAGCATTTGTTACACCATGTGAAAATATGAACTCTTTCTCTTTATTCTGTCTTACTAGAATAAGAATCCTTGAAAGTTTATGGACAATTGAACTCTCAGTTATTAGCAGAAATTCTATCACACAGTAAGTTTCCAAATATAAAAGCCAGAGTTTTACAATGACTTCTAAGCTTTTACATGATCTAGCCACTCATTTAACCTCTGTGACCTCTTTCCCTGCTACTCTTCAGTCACTCACAGTGGCCTCCTTGCTATTCCTCAGATATGCCAGGCATGATCCAACCTTATGGCCTTCAAGATAGCCAATTCCTTTGTCTGGAGTGACCTTATTGCTGATAGTTCTGCGCAAATTCATCACCTTTCCATACATTTGTTCAATTGTCAGCTTCATTGTAAGTACCCTGATCTTTCTATTAAAAGATTTAACTCCCCATCCCCTGCCTAGCAACCTTGATTTTTCTCACCCTGATCGAATTTTTCTTTTTCCCCATTGTACTCTTCCTTTTTGAATGCACTATGCCATTTTTATTAAGGTTTATAGCTTTGAATTGTCTCACCCATTAAAATAAAAGTTCTACAAAGCCAATTATTTCATTTACCAGTGTAGTCTGAAGTAATATCTGCCATATAATAGTTCAGTAGACAACTGGTAAATTTCAAAATAAATTAATGTTGAGAGTATACTGAATTTCATAAGTCATTTCAATATTTTTTTCCAAAAAATAAACTACATAAAACATACTTTAAATTTACTTTCAAAATATTTTATAGCATATAATGGACAATATACATAAGCCTAAAGAAACAATCCTATAATTAACCATTTCATACCTACTTAAAAACTGCATAATACCACACTCTTAGATCCTCTTTGAATGCTCTAAAATAACCCTTCAAATGAAATACATTTTAAAAACTCACAGAATTTTTGGCAAATAATTTAATAAAATAAAAGTTTCATTCATCTATGTAGATCAAAATAAATGTTTTTAATAAGCATGAAATTATAACTCTGAAGTGTGCTAAAATGAAACCACCTGCTAAGGGTGAGAGAACAAAAATAAACATCCTTTTTCCAAATAAGAGGAATTTATTACCTTTGAATCAAAGCATGTGGATTTGTTTTAACTGGCAATAAAGCAATATGGAGACACAAACCATAGGAAGTCATATTTTAGATTTCCAAAAGACTTCTAAGTGAAGAGTATACATTTTTTAATTGCTACATAATGCTACATAATGACAAGATGACAGGTTGTGGCAAATAGCATTTTAAAAGCTCTACTCATAATGGAACGGAAGATGTCATTTCCCTATAATTTTATATATGTCTTTAATTGACTATATCTGGATACAACATATTACCAAACAGATGTTCATCAAAGACTAAATCATTTTTAATGGAACATAATAATTTGAACCTACATCTATTAATCATTTTTTTCGATCTAAAATTTATAGTCTCGCTAAACATTTTATCAGTTGTTGACAAAATTCAAAATAAATAGGATAAAAAGTCGTGTTTGGAAAAGTAGATTTCTTTTCAAATTGGCATTTAAATGAAAATATTTGCTGATATTTTTAAAACTTTAAATGTAATTTTATATATATCTGACCTATCAGATGATATAAAATTTTTGGAGAAAATATGACATATTTTTTGATCTTGGTTGAAGGTATTAATAAAGAGCAACTGTTTGTATTATTTGTATTGTGATATCTTAGTTAATAAACATGAATAACTGGTATAAAATGTGTTTTTTTAAAAATTTTATTTATTTACTTGACAGAGATCATAGGAAGGCAGAGAGGCAGCCAGAGAGAGAGGAATGGAAGCATGCTCCCAGCTGAGAAGAGAGCCCACTGTGGGACTCAATCCCAGGTACCTGGAATCATGACCTGAGCCGAAGGCAGAGATTTTAACCCACTGAGCCACCCAGGCGCCCTAAAATATGTTTTTTTTTTTTTAATATAGAAGTATAGTTCTTGCCAAAATATGGAACTAGCTGGAACTGAATGCCTCCTTCAAAGTCAGCTCTGGAGAAATTATGCCAGTGTAATATGGAACTATTTCAGATATTAACCAAAAACAAAGAAATGATGATAAACGCCTTAAAATACTCAAAGTTGCCCTTGACTGGTATGTTTCAAGCTCTATTCCTGGTTTGAAGACAGGTTTTAACAGGCCTGTCACTGTAGAAATCCGCTGGATGTTTAGAGGCTATCAGAACTGTACAAAACCTTGAAGGGGTAAAGACTTGAAAATTCTTTAGAGAGATTAGCTCCCTAAGGCATTATTCCTCCACACATTTTCCTCCAATCAATTAAGACTGATGGATGAGGGGCACCTGAGTGGCTCTCTCATCACGTGGGTGGTGGGTTAAGCCTCTGCCTTCATCTCAAGTCATGGTCTCTGGGTCCTGGGATCCAGCCCCACATCGGGCACTGCTCAAAAGGAAGCCTGCTTCCCTCCCTGCTTGCCTGCCTCTCTGCTTACTTGTGATCTCTCTCTCTCGCTCTCTTTCTCTCTCTCTGTGTCCAATAAATAAATAAAATCTTTTAAAAAAGGCTGATGGATGATAAATTATGAAAACTGCTCCCTCCAAATGATGCTTCTTCATAAGGATTTAAGAATTTAAAATTGAAACTTGACCGTAGGATTTATCTTATAGAATAACATCAAGTGAAGGCAGTTATTATTAGTTCTGAAGTATTTGTGATTCTGAATTCTTGGCCTCATTAGTAAATTTATTTTTAAATTCTCCCATGGAGTGGTGATTGGCCTTCAGTCTTTCATTGATATACATCATTGGGTCAAATGAGATGTGTGTGCCCAGAACTATATATAATCTTTTTTGTATTTCACTGGAGATGGCATTTCTGAGTTTTGTTCAATTGAATTTGGACAGATGTTTTAATAGTCACTTCTAGAGTTGGCCCTGGAGAATATCTTCCTTTTTTTCTCTTCCCGATTCTCTGAAAAACCCTGACTAATTCACATTATCACAGTAATATCATAATTCAAGTTTTTCCAAACACTATAGCTGCAAAATAGAAGGAAGCTACTCAGAATGGAATACTATTGTGAATGATTGAGAAAGAAAACATTATTATAATTAAGCTACCAGGTTTCAATGTATTTTATTGTTGCTTAGAAAATCCTAGCATACCCAGACTTTACAGAGATTTGATGATCCTAAGAAGAGCTGAACTCATGAACCAAAATAACTATGCACATAAAAAGTACAATTACTTACCTAAAAAATATGATGTGGTTAACTTTATATGCCAATCCAAGTGTTATGGAAACAGGAATTTAAAAAATAGCTTAGGGGCGCCTAGGTGGCACAGTGGATTAAGCCACTGCCTTCAGCTCAGGTCATAATCTCAGGGTCCTGGGATCAAGTCCTGCATCAGGCTCTCTGCTCAGCAGGGAGTCTGCTTCCCTCTCTCTCTCTCTGCCTGCCCTCTGTCTACTTGTGATCTCTCTCTGTCAAATAAATAAATAAATAAAACCTTAAAAAAAAAAAGAATGACTGTACTTTTAAAAAATAGCTTAAAAGGAGCGCCTGGGTGGCTCAGTGGGTTAAGCCGCTGCCTTCCGTTCAGGTCATGATCTCAGGGTCCTGGGATCAAGCCCCACATCGGGCTTTCTGCTCAGCAGGTAGCCTGCTTCTCTTCCTCTCTCTCTGCCCACCTCTCTGCCTACTTGTGATCTCTCACTGTCAAATAAATAAATAAAATATTTTTAAAAATAGCTTAAAAGTATATGATAAAATAATGATATACATATACAAGGAAAAGAAAGATACTATACTGTGAATATACATTAAGTGAAAATTGTTGAAATAAAGAATACAATAAATGGAGACTAAGATGAATATAGCTGTAAAATGAATAAATGAGTTGGGAAAAACAAACAAACAAATTAATGACTTCTGCCCAAATACAGCAGAAGAGAAAAAAAAATAAAGAAAATATTTAAATAAGTACTGAGATAAATTTTGGAGAATTAAAGAAAGATAAAAGATACCAGACTTAAAATGATGCCAAACACGAGATATCAGAAACAAAACAAAACAAAACAAAAACTACACACACTAAAAACCACTCGTATACATTATGGTGAGTTTTAAGAATATCAAAAACAGAGAAGAGCATAAATGATGCCCAAGAGAAGAACAGATCACCTAAAATGTACAAGAATAATACTGACAGCACAATTCTCAATAGTAATAGCATATAAAGAGACAGCTGGGAGTTTTTATAGATGGAAAAGATATTTGAAACTAGGTATTATACATCAATCCAAATTATTGATTAAATTTGAGAGCACAGTAAAAATACAATGAAGCATGTTAGGTCTTAGAACATTTATCACACAGAGACACACATTTTGGAAAACTTCCTTGGAAGACAGCTCAGTTTAGATCGAGAAAACAGAATTATGTACTCAAAGGCACATTTTGAAGGAAGGATTGAATATAGTCTGCACTGCAAATATTCTTTAATCGTATGTTCTGAATATCCTAAATTTAAGAAGTATTTGTTCAAATATTTACCTTTAAATAAATCCTAGGAGACTTTTTCTTGGATTCTGGAAAATCAGTCCATTTGGATACAAATCTTTTTGTCACTGATGGAAATTTTGATAGCCCTTAACTGTGGAATGCCTAATGTATTGTTACAGCAATTGTGATTTGCCAATACATGGGTGATGTGTGTGTGTTGTGTGTGTTTATTTTTATTTTTGATGGTTTAACTCTTCTATGAGATTTTTAAGTAGACATGATTTTAATAAATTATGATTTGTTGAAATTTATCTGAGGTTATATATAATAAAATGAAATTTGTGTGAACTAAAGAAGTGCATCTCCATTTTTTTTGTTTTAAGAGTAGACTGGTCTTTAAAAATTGTCCAAAGAAGTACATTATATTCATTATTAAATTTGATAATATACTATAAAGTATTTATGGTCATATTGGACCATATCAAATTCTACTATTAATTCATATTAATAATTACCATAAGAGGAAAAAGGGATATTTTTCAAAATAAAAATTAGCGTATTTTTCAGAATATGATATAGTGTTATTCACTGAACTGAGGGAACAAATGTCAAAGTCTAACACAGTTTACAGAATGTTTTAACATAAATTGAAATTTAAATCTGACCAAATTTCACAGTTTTAAGTAAAATGATAGCACTTTATATCCTTGAAAAGTGGTAAGTGACCCAAAACATGGCTTAGAAAAACAAATTTAACACTACACTAGTCTGAGATGGTTAAGTTATGGTACAACTTGCCATTGTGTATCATCAAATGGTATATTTTTTTCTTTTGGGCTTGTCATTATATTTTATTTTAGCCATTCTGGTAAGTGTGTAGTGATATCTCAGTGTCATTTTTTTTTAAAGATTTTATTTGTTTATTTGACAGAGAGAAATCACAAGTAGATGGAGAGGCAGGCAGAGAGAGAGAGGGGGAAGCAGGCTCCCTGCTGAGCAGAGAGCCCGATGCGGGACTCGATCCCAGGACCCTGAGATCATGACCTGAGCCGAAGGCAGCGGCTTAACCCACTGAGCCACCCAGGCGCCCTCTCAGTGTCATTTTAATTGCATTTCCTTGATGTCTAATTGTGTCAAAATATATTACTTTGATGTTTAATGCTCTGAGCTTTCTCAGTTCAGGACCATGAAGCCACTTAGGAAAAATACAGTTGCAGAGGCACTCATAGACCAACTCTTATTTCGAAATAAGAAGAAACATTACTACCCATTCCAACAAAAAATAGATTTGTTATGCAGCAGGGATTTTATAAATTACCTGACACAACTTATATAGTAAGATGAAATGGGACAGGCGGCTTCTTGCAGCTATATACAACATCATTTTAATTTCAATTTTCAGTATAATTTTTCCAAGGTATACACAGAATATATATTTAATGTAAATTGTGAACATTTTAAACTCTGTATATGGAAATTAATCAATTTTAAGTTTATAACAATCAAAATTAACGGAAGTTTATTTTAAATTAGTTAGCTTTCTCTGCATTGCAAGACAGAATAATCAAGAATTGGTAAGAAAAAAGTAATCTCTGTAAAATTACCGGGGGTGCATTATAAAGTGTTCGGTAACTGATCAAACTCACAATTTGGATTGAATGGCAAGTGATTTTTAAAATCTGGAACTCATTGTCAATTTTTTTTTCTTCATTGTGTCTTAATAATTTACTGTGTTCATTTGCATGGAAGTGAAGAAAAATGCATGACATTTCATCTCAACACTAACACCTTTAACTGGCAACTCTAAATGTACTTTACAGAAGTGTAACAAAGTAAAGATCAATGATGTTTCATGAAATATCTGTTATAATTCTCAAGGAGATAGGGAGTTTGTGCAAAAATGCAAATCACTTTGCGACTAAACACATTGTTTATTTCAGCTAATTTTAAGAAAATATGCTGAGAATCTCTCAAAAAAGGAAGCAATGATTTAGGTTTGCCTTCAAACTCCTTATCTAATCCTGAACCAACAGCACATAGTTCAAAGAGCAACTAATTTGAGTAGCTCCAATTTACACATTTCCTAACAATGCTTAATTTAGTGGAATTTCTGTCCAATTATGTTAATTTGATGTAATGAAAGACAAAAGTTCAAAAAGATCATCCTTAATTTATATAGATGCCAAACTCTGCATTTTCTGAATGACGCCCAGGAACGTATTTTCAAAAACAAACAAACAATGCCAGAACCACTATTAGGTCATCTCTAGGCAGAAAGTGACTCAGAGCTTACATTACTCTCTCCCTGAAAGTATACTGTAGGCACTGAAACTACTACCCTGAGTCTGTGCTATCAAATTCCTTAAGTTAGAAAGTTTTAAAACCCGTCTGTGTGGGAGTATTTCATTTACAGATAGAGATTTGGTTGTTTATACGTTTTCATACTTGATTTTTAGGGTGTAATAACTATGTTTTAAAATTCATGGTGGTTTTGAATACTGTTGGATAATTGAGCTAAAATGGTATATCCATTCCTCCTAGGAAACAGAAATTATAGAAAGGTAGTGCTTTTCAAATCTGACATCTTTGAGTCATTGCAGTTTCATATAAATGCAATAGGAAAAGTGTCATTCATGTTTATGATATTTTCTATAAATAAATTAGAATGTACTGGAGGCCTGATATAAAGTGGGATGCCTAAACTTCAGTAAGATCTTGTTTTCAATTCAAAATAAATTTTATTTTTTATTTTTTTATAATGTCCCTCAATTTCAGATAAGCACCCCCATAATGTCCACTCCGGTTTTTTTAAGATTTTATTTATTTTATTTGACAGATAGAGATCACAAGTAGGCAGAGAGGCAGGCAGAGAGAGAGGGAAGAGGAAGCAGGCTCCTTGCTAGGCAGAGAGCCCGATGCGGGGCTCGATCCCAGGACCCTGGGATCATGACCTGAGCCAAAGGCAGAGGCTTTAACCCACTGAGCCACCCAGGCGCCCCCAAAATAAATTTTAAATTGAATTATGCACCTCTAAGTTCAGAGACAATAAACATCAACCAACACAATTAATAAGTTCTATTTCTTGAAATTTCGGGAACATTGATAGTCTCATCTCCTGGAAGAACAACAGCTAAAATTTTAGGTCATGGATTCCTGCTAAAATATCACTTTCCCAAAGAAAATTAATGTTAGGAATTTTCATTGATTGTTATTGATCATGAAGAATATAACAACCACGATAAAAAGAGTAGGAAAAACATGATATCTCATCTGTAAGGGCATGTGGAAAGTAGGAAATGCTAATAAAAATAACTACCATTATTTCCTAAGTTAACATAATACAACAGAACAAAAATATTTCAAAACAATGTTTTCTTTTTTTTTAATTTTATTTATTTATTTGACAGAGAGAGATCACAAGTAGGCAGAGAGGCAGGCAGAGAGAGAGGAAGAAGCAGGCACCCTGCTGAGCAGAGAGCCCAATGTGGGACTCGATCCCAGGACTCTGAGATTATGACCTGAGCCGAAGGCAGCGGCTTAACCCACTGAGCCACCCAGGCGCCCCCATAACAATATTTTCTAGGCTCATTCTGATAACTCTTTTCTACATTCAAATTTAAAGGTTGAGGCATGTGATATATATTACACAAAAAACATCCCAAGGCATTCGTTAAAAAAAAAAAAAAACTCTTAATAAAGAACAAATCCAAAGGAATTTCTTTTCTAATTTAATTAACAAATTATGAATTGACTTACCTATTTTATCACAGTGTATCAGGCACCAATAATATTTTTTAATCGTCACACCTGATGCAATAGTTACCATCTTTCAAACATACTGATCACGAACAAGCAAATAAACAAGAGCACCTTAGCTTAAGATCTACCTGCATAAATATAGGCTACTTCAGACAATCTCTTCACCACAACATAGAAATGAATAGAAATCATACATGCTCTGTATGGACATACAGATGAGATAGAAGGGGATGGATGTTAATATATGCAGAATCTTTATTAATTACATTGTAAACCATAATATGGAAAAACAGAATACAATTTTAGAAATACCCAGGTCACCATCATTGTTTTATTTTTATATGTGTAGATAAGGAGTTTAATAAACAATCCATGACTATTCAACTCCTTATATTTTGAAAATTTTAGCAAAAGTAACAAACCTAGCACCTAGAAAATTGTACCTATCTGCAATATACAGCTTTGCCAGCATGGTAGAAGAAAAGCAAAACAAAATAAGTAAGAAAAGTTTAACATTTCACAAGATATTTGCTTTTATTTTTTTATTTTTTAATTTTTATTTTTCATTTATTATTTACTTCTATTTTCTACTTTATTTTAATGAAAATGTCATGACCATAACATAAGAGCAGAATTAAACCAACATGAGAAATTATTTTTTCATAAGTTAAAATAAACTAGCTTGGTGATTAATTCAAAATTATATTACAAACTTCAGTGTTCTTGCAGTAAGTATCACTGCATAAACAAATGAGTCAGGAGTCATAAACTAATGATGATTCTAAATGTTATTTAGAGAGACATTCTGTTCTTAATATATTTCAAATATTCTACACAAGGCAAAGTGGATCCAAGTAATCTGTAGGCAAAATAAGATTTTAGAGAAGTATATATTTCCAGCAGTATTTATAAAATATTACCTTTATGTAAGGCATCATCCTGGACTTTGTGGAAAACACACAAAGGAGTAAGAAGTGGCCCTTCAAGAAACATATACAATATCAAGGTTTAACATGAAGCAGCATGTCTTCTCTAATTAAAAAAAAAAAAAAAAAACATTGTACCAACTGACTTTACTGAAACTTTATATTTATTGCTCTCATTTTAGGTCATAGTGTCCTTCTGCATGCAGGCTGCTATAACGGACATGATATAGACTTAATAGCTTATAAAGAACAGGAATTTATTTCTCACAGTTCTAGAACGGAGAAGTTCAAGATTAAGGAATGGGCAGATCCAGGGAGAGCCCACTTCCTCATAGATGGCTATCTTCTCACTGTAAACGTACATGATGAATGAATCAAGAGAACTCACTGGGGTCTCCTTTAAAAGGACTGTAATCCCACTTATGACCTAATCACCTCCCAAAGGCCCCTAAGTTTTAATACTATCACTTCCAGAGTTAGATTCCATAATATGATTTTGGGAGACATAAACATTCACACCATAGTATATATAAACAAAAAAAGACACAAAAACAACAAACAAAAAAATTATTTTAACTACCTATTATTTTCAACTACATAAACTTTTAATTTGTTTCTATATAATATTAAATAACTCATTTGAGTGATTCACTTATATCCAATGCATCTGAGTGCAATTAAATTTGCTTACCCAGCATATCCAGAAGCATATTTCTTCAGACTATCCCATTCCCCACCTTACAGGATTTACCACAATTAGAAGACATGGGATAGAGGATAGATAGATAGATGTATACATAAACACACTTGTACATACCCATATGCATATTTTTTCCTGTTAATGATACTCATGCAAATAAAATTTAAGCTCAAGGAAACCTGTCTTGTGTGTTACTTAATATCCAGTTTTTAGTCAACATCCAAAAACAAATAATCCAATAAAACCATGGATAGAAGACATGAACAAGTGTTTCCCCAAAGAACACATTCAAATGTTCAGTAGATACATGAAAAGATGTCCATCATCATGTATCATCAGGAAATTGCAAAGCAAAACTAGAAAGAGATACCACCTCAAACCTGTCAGAATGGCTAAAATCAACACTACAAGAAACAAAAGGTGTTGGAGAGGATGTGAAAAAGTAACACTTGTGGGGGCTGCCTGGGTGGCTCAGTGGGTTAAGCCTCTGCCTTCAGCTCAGGTCATGATCTCAGGGTCCTGGGATCAAGTCCCACATCAGGCTCTCTGCCAGGCATGGAGCCTGCTCCCTCCTCTCTCTCTCTCTACTTGTGATCTCTCTCTGTCAAATGAATAAAATCTTAAAAAAAAAAGAAAAAGTAACAATTGTGAACTGTTGGTGGTGATGCAAACTGATACAGCCATATTTGAAAACAGTATGGAATTTCCATAAAATTTAAAAATAGAAGTCCTTTGTGATCCAACAATCCTGTTGGTGTGTATTTACCCAATGAATATAAGAAAACTTATTCAAAGGGATGCTAGCACCCCTATGTTTATAGCAGCATTATTTATAAATCTAAGATATGGAAAGCGCCCAAGTATCCATCAATTGATGAATAAATAAAGAATAAGTGTTATGTATATACAATGGAATATTATTCTGCCATAAAAAAGACTGAAATCTTGCCATTTGCAATAACATGGTTGGAACTAGACAGTATAATGCTAAAAGTGAAATAAGTCAGTCAGAGAAAGACAAATACCTTTACTCATATATGGAATAAAAGAAACAAAACAAACAAGCAAAGGGGAAATAATAAGACATAGAAAGAGAAACAAAGCAAGAAACAGACATTTCATTAAGGAGAACAAACTGATGGTTACTTGACGGGATCTGAAAGGAGTGATGGATTAAATAAGTGATGGGGTTAATTAGAGCACTTGTCATGATGAGCACTGAGTGCTATATGTTATATTGTACACATGAAACTAATACAACCATATATGTTAACTAACTGGATTTCAAATGAAAATTTTTTAAAATCCCAGTTTTTAGCTCACATTCTGGCTTACAAAAGGGATTTAGTCAGGAATTTGGAGATTAGTTAATGAACAAATAAGGGGTGAACAGGCAGTTGTTAGATAAAATTACTATCCTTTCTGGCATGATCTTATACCTTTTATCTAGAATTATTTTTAGCACTTTAGACTCTTCCTATTTTATTTTGAGTCATTAAACAAAAATTTCCTCAAAGGACCTTAGACTCCATCCAATTTGAGCAACAGTGTGAGAGAGGAAATGGTGTCCAGGAGGAAAAAAAAAAGATGAAACTACTTTTGCTTACTAGTGAATGCATAGTTCTTCCACAGAAGAAGCTCTAAATGGTCAGGGCTCCAGCTTTATATGTGTTCAGTCATATGTTCAGAAGTAGGTAACACTATCAAAAAATATAAAGCATCTGAGATTATTTTTCCTTATTTGAAAGCTGGTGTATGAGTCTGCCATAGTTTCTTGGGTGTTGATAGAAGACGCAGACTCATGGTTCAGAAATAATATAGTTTAATATTCACAGCAATAGAGGTAGCCAGAATATTAACAGTATTTGTGTGTGTGTGTGTGTGTGTGTGTGTGTGTAGGGGTGGGAGTTATATATCAGTTCTGAGCCTCAGTTCCCACAAGAAGAATCAAAACAGAGGCAGATAATATTTGCAAACACAACAGGTTAAGTTAAAAAAAAGATACTATTTCTGTCTTCTAAGTCTATTCAATACAACCATCTTCAAAGGATGGCCTAGAACAAATAATAAATGCAGAAATGTAAGCAACCAATTGAAAAGTGTCTCCCAAGAAACACACTTTGAGAGTCTTCATTTGACAAAAATACTATAGGATATTACATGGATCAGGTGCATTGAATACTGGAAGGTTAAAATTACAAGGGACCAAATATTTTTAAGCAGTTCTGGCATCCAGTAGAGTTCACATAGGTTTTATAAGATTGAGGAAAGAAGCCATCAAAACCTGGGCCCAGGGGCACCTGGGTAGCTCAGTGGGTTAAGCCTCTGCCTTCGGCTCAGGCCATGATCTCAGGGTCCTGGGATCGAGCTCTGCATCAGGCTCTCTGTTCAGCAGGGAGCCTGCTTCCCAACCCCCCCCCCTGCCTCTTTGCCTACTTGTGGTCTCTGTCTGTCAAATAAATAAATAAAATCTTAAAACAAAACAAAACAAAACAAAAATCCTGGGCCCAATTTTCCCAAAAGTATGATTCTGATTCTAGTCTCTATGATGTTATCCCTTGAAGACAATGTCTCTAATTGAGTTGAATTAGTTTACTAAAGAGCATACCCTCATTTGTTGTAGGAGATGAACAATATGCAAGAGGCAAAATGCCACATGGAAGCCACCTGGTCTTCAGTGGAATATAGAATCAGTTCCTTTGGGATGAATTTGTTCCACATTTGACTTCCCACTTAAGGGAAAATAAGAGTGCCTTCTAATAGATTTTAAATAGAAATGACAATGGAAGCTTATACAAGATTATAAAATGGGAAATTTCATTTAGATAAGCAATCATTTCAAAGTCATCTTCTTAATATTACAGACTCTTCACATAATCATAATTTTATTTTGGTATTATATGGTAATTTCAAATATAGTAAATATAAAGAATTTACCTCTGTAATTATAGCGAGTCTGGTCGTAGTTTAATGGCAACAAATCTTCAATTTAGAAGTATGGTCTACCAATTATTAATACATTTGGAAATGGTGTGTCATCTTCACTCCACTTGTCTCACTAAAACAGTGAGCCAAAAAAAGTAGGTCCAAGCTGTTTACTATGGTCAAAATGGGTTGCTTTTGCACTTGGTAAAGAAGCAGTCATATTTTGGAAGAAGAAACTGAGGCTATTAATATTTTCAACTTATTTTCAGAAAAGGAAAGAAAGGATAATCTAAGCTAAAGCCAAAATCTTACACAAGGTGGCTGGAGAATGATCTTTTCCCAGATAAAGGGTTTTTCAACTTAGCCATGTTAGGAGGAAGAAGAGATGAGACATTGTGGACTTGACTAACGTTTGTACACTGTTCAAAAAGTTTTCAAAATAATGTGTATTATTTTTCTTCTTTTAGTTGAGACAAAAAAAGCAAACAAACAAACAAACAAAAACACTAATGAGCTTACTCTTAAAAGGAGGTAAACAAGAAACTAGCAAAGATTGAGTGTTAGGTATTGTCCCCCTCCTTTTTTTTTTTAATTCTGTTATGCTAGTTACCATACAATACATCATTAGTTTTTGAAGTAGTGTTCCATGATTCATTGTTTGTGTAAAACACCCAGTGCCCCATGCAATATGTGCCCTCCTTAATACCCATCACCATGCTCACCCATCCCCACATCCTTCTCATCTTTAAAACCCTCAGTTTGTTTCTTGGAGTCCATAGTTTTTCATGTTTCATTTCCCCCTCCAATACCCCCACTTCATTTTTCCTTTCCTTCTCCTAATGTCCTCCATGCTATTCCTTAGGTTCCACAAATAAGTGAAACCATATGATGATTGACTTTCACTGCTTGACTTATTTTACTTAACATAATCTCCTACAGTCCCATCCATGTTGATGCAAAAGTTGGGTATTCATCCTTTCTGATGGCTGAGTGATATTCCATTGTATCCTTGGATCACATCTTCTTTATCCGTTTGTCTGTTGTAGGGGATCTTGGATCTTTCAACAGAATGGCTATAGTGGACATTGCTGCTATGAACACTGGGGTGCATATGGCCCTTCTTTCCAGTAAAATAGAGCTAGCGTATGACCCAGCGATTGCACTACTGAGTATTGACCTCAAAGATACAGATGTAGTGAAAAGAATTAGGTATTGTTAAAGCACAAATGCAGGGGATAGAAGATATGGTACAGAAGAGGGAAGGGCGACCATATGGCAGAGTAGAATAAAGTAGCTCAGGAAGAAATTAGTCATATCCAGATATTGTAAGGCATGTGGGGTTGGCAGGGAGAGCATGAGAAATCATGAGAGAAGAGAGAGAAAATGGACCAGGCAGGAGAGGTTTATAACATTTTAACATCTAAGGTAAGCATATGCAAAGCAGAATAGGGAAAGAAATAAAAGTTTTTATAAGACTCAATACATAAGGAATAACGTGGAGGACACTGGGAGATGGAGAGAAGTGTGCTTGGGGAAATCGGAGGGAGAGACAAACCATGAGAGACTGTCGACTCTGAGAAACAAACTGAGGGTTTTGAAGAGGAGGGTGGCAGGTGGTTGGGTGAGCCCAGTGGTGGGTATTAAGGAGGGAATTTATTACATGAAGCACTGGGTGTGGTGCATAAACAATGAATTTTGGATCCCTGAAAATAAACTAAAAGAAAAAAAAGACTGACTACAGACATGGACCTCAGTGTAACACAGATATGGAACTCACTGTAATACCAGCCACTTCCCACCGACACACACAGACTATGATAATAATAAATAATAATGCAATTAAGAAAATTGCCTGCCAAATTATTTTCCTCTTTTTTATTTTTATGATTATTATTTTTATTTTATTTTTAAAGTTTTTATTTAAATTGTAGTTAGTTAAAATAAGGTTAATATTACTTTCAGGTGTACAATATAGTGATCAACACTGCCATACAATGGCTTAAATAAAAAAATGAAAAAAAATTTTTTTAAAGATTTTATTTTTAAATAAAACCTCTACACCCAAGGTGGATTTCAAACGTACAACCCCACGATCAAGATTTACATATTTTACTGACTGTTCCAGCCAGGCACCCCAACAAATAAAAATTTTATAAAATTGTTGAGTTTGTGGGAGTCTCATTTGCTTAGTCAGTTAAGTGTCTGCCTTTGGCTCAGATCAGGATCTCAAGAGTCCTGGGATCGAGCCCCATATTGCTCATGCTCTCTCTCTCTCTCTCTCTGGCTTTTGCTCTTAAATAAATAAATAAAATATTTTTTAAAAAATTGTTGAATTTGTTTAACTAGTTTTAAACTAGTAGACAGAGATGAAGATAAAGTATGATGTAATGGCACGGAAAAATACAACTTACACGTTTTAAAAAAAAATGTGCAATGCAAGTTACCTCACTTCTTTTATCACCACACTGGAACTTTCCCTACTGAGTTGTTGTAATGTAAGGACCTATTTTATATTTTTATATTTTAGCAAGAGGCTTTCATTGAGGTTAACCCTTAAACTGTCCTTGCTCCCCTTCCCCCAGGGGGTTCACTTAAAAACAAGTCCTGGTAATCAGCTCCAGGTAACAAAGCCCATATACAAAAGTGGGTCAGGCCAGGTGGAGACATCAATCAACGGTAGGGGGGGCGGTGTTTGCATATTGTCTCCCTAGATACTAAGGAGTATGCCCCACTCCTCCACCCTTTGGGAACCTTTTTGGCACTAATCCTAATCAAGGTGTAATAGGCTGGGTCAAATGTCTATACTAGGGTAAATTGAACCTCAATTGGTCATCTAGCCTCACTGTGCAGTTTCCTGTGTGTGTTAAAATCTCATTGGTCACCTGTGCGTGGCCAGGCCTGACTGCATGGCCTTTGCCCTTAAAAGCTAGACTGTGAAACAGCAAAGGGTTGCCTTCTCTCATAAGAGGTGTGGCCCCAAACGTTCGGTTAGATTCTTGATGCTTGGCATGAAATAAAGCTTTGCTTGACCTTTGCTTTACATCAGTCTCGCTCCTTTAATCATAGACCCATTATTGGGGCATAACAGTATTAATCTTAAAGTTATAAGTCCACAATGCATCCATCATCCATTCTACCCCTTAACATTCCCCTTTGGACAGACCCATGATCTAGAACAAGCCTTATTTTATAGTGCCTTGTAGGAGATTTTTGCTGCTTCCTAAATTGCCTACTTTCCTCTCACCATTACCACGGAAATTGGGTCCACTGAAACAAAGGTGTAGTGTAAGAAATTAAGACTTCCATAAATCTCTTTAAATAATAAAGTATAAGATAGTGATATCTTTTTTTCTGCCACATAACCAATTCTTGCAAGAATAAGGTCATATAAGAGAATTTACAACACATGCTAGCATTATCCTACTGGACCCAGACCATTTGTATGTTTCTCTGTCTCTGAGAAATGTAGATACTTACATGACTGAAACCTAAAAATTGTTTGATATGACCACTAATATCACCTACATTATTTTAAAGCCTGTTTAAGGCTTCTGTAATACATAGGCTTTGTAAACACTTATTAAGCATCTTGTATATATCAAACACTTTAAAAATCTCTGCTTTAAAAAAAAAAACTCTACCTCAATGGAACTTTGAGTCTGAAAAAGATACAGGCAATATACAAGGCAACAGATAGAATAATTACATATTTGATTATATACTCTGAGGATGTCACCTTAAATTGATATGAAAATGATCAGAAGGATCTGGATTTCTTGTCAAAATTTTTTGCCTTAAAAAGAAATTGATATTTAGGGAAAGTTGTTACTGAAAGAGGTCCTGTGTCAACCAAAAATGTTAAACCATGATCTCGCTAAATTTTCCAGTTGTGATCATTGCTTTGTTTAGCTGTCTTCTATTAAGACTGAATTTAGTAATTCAGTCTCAGATTCAGTAAGTCTTATTTTTAAAGATTTTATTTATTTATTAGAGAGAGAGAGGGAGGGGCAGAGGGAGAGGAAGAACCAGACTCCTTGCTGAGCAGGCAGCTGATGCAGGACTGGATCCTAGTACCCTGGCATCATGACCTAAGCTGAAGGAAGACACTTAACCAACTGAGCCACCCAGGCACTCTAGACTGTAAACTTATTAAAGGTAAAAAAGTTTATTCTTCTAGGAGTTCCACAGACATTTCTAACATCCATAAGAAAGCATGTACTGATGTAAAATGCCAGCAAATCAAATTATTTAAAAAAGAAAGAAAGAAAGAAAAGATATATCTGGATAAAGAGAAAAACAGAAAATCTAATAATACATTGAATTATTACAGCAAAGAGTGGAGGAAGAGAAAATAAATATGAGATAGAAATTTCCACTAAAAGAAAAAAATTGAATAAGGCAGGAGATTTAGAAAATTATTATGACAGACTTGAGAAAAAAATAAAATAGGAATTTTTAGAAAATAGCAATGAATGAAAAGGTAAATTGTTCCTACCTCTATAATATTAGCTGTTTGTTGTTGTTGTTGTTGCTAATTTACCTACTTATGCTAATAAACAAAGAAAGGTTTCATTTAGGGATAAGGTTTCTCTCTCTCTATATATATTTTTTCCATTTAGGGATAAGGTATATGTATATATACATATATATATATATGTATATATATATATATTTTTTTTTAATTTTAATTGTTAGAAAATGTGTCACAGAAAGTGTTTAAACTTTAAGATACAGATGCAACATGTAATGAACTGCATTGTTTGAACGTCTAATTTGTAAATGCTGTTAGAGGAAACTTGGTGGAAATGTTCTTATGTGATTGTGTTTCTGGAACTAAGTATATTTATTAATAAGGAATAGTCTAAAATTATGAAATGACCAGGAGCGGACAATTTTCCTAATCCTATCAGCTCTTTGCAGCTCTTTTATTAGCCCCCTTCGGGAATATCAGCTTTTTTATCTAATTAAATTTTATATTAATGTGCTTTTGACTTTTGGCCTTTCTCTTCCTTCTGCTCTTTTTTACCCCTAAATTACATGTTTCTGTTTAACAGCTACTATCAATTCTTTGATATGAATTCTCAACATCAATTTACTAACTCCAGAGATGAAGGAGCATCAATATTTAGAAGCGAAGAATACAAAGCCTTCGACATCTGGATGGCTCAGTCACTTAAGAATCTGCCTTCGACTCAGGTGGTGATCCCAGGGTCGTGGGATGGAACCCCAGGTTGAACTTTCTGCTCAGCTGGGAGCCTACTTCTCCCTCTCCTTCTGCCTGCAGCTCCCTTTGTTTGCGTTCTCCCTCTCTTTGTCAACTAAATAAAATATAATAAAATAATGTAAATAATACATTTATTTATTTATTAATATGCAATTATTACACAATACATAATGTATCGCATAATTATAATAATGACTAAATAATTTATTAAATATTTATATTAAATATATCAATTTAATTAAATAAATATTTTTAGAATTTAAAATATTTCACATTTAGATTATTAAATATTAAATCATTAATTTAATAAATAAATATCTAAACATAATTAAATAAAATAATTTATTTATTAAAATGAATAAAATAATGTCATTATCTGAGCATGTATTTTTAAATAGTCTAAAAAAAACCATGTAATAAAGTCTACATACATTGAGTTTAGATATTTATACAAGTTAAACCAGACACTCAACCCACAGACAGTTTCAAAACTTTTGTTTTTATCTACTACTCAAAATACGATTTTAATGTATTTATTTGTAACTTTGACATAGCAAGAAAACTTGGAGGAAAAGGAGACATTTGCTTTTAATATTTGAAAATTATTTGGTGATTTAAAAAAAATAAAAACCTTAACACGTGAGCATTTCTTCTTAAATAACACTGTGAAGTTTCTGAGTCGCATTCTATTAAAAGTGCTGATAAAATGGCCTCAGTTACTCATTTAAATTATCAGCTGAATGGGTAACAAATGAAGTAGAGAGCTTTTTAATTATTTATGAATGTATTGCTTGTGGATGGAGTGCCACATAGAGTTACCTCTCTTTTTGGCTTTGTTTTGTGAGCAGTAGTGGAATCTATGAATGTGATTAAATATAAGGACATTCACAGAAATTCTTAATGAACTTCTGGGGAAGGGCAATAAGTGCAAGGAAAAACTGCAGCAAGACTAATTACAAATTTCAAGTGGTCATCGCTTAATTATAGAAGCTTTTAAGTTCAAGTAATATATCATTTTTATGAGCCTATCATATTGTATTAATTACCACAAACTGCACTCTTGAACACTTATCTTTTCACATATTTCTTATTCTTAGTACTTAAAGTTACCCTTATGATTGATAAGTAAATGGATTTTACTGACAATGCATTTATTTACATAAATAAATAATGCTGTTTATATATATAAAAACAATTGAATATGTGTATGTGTTCAATGAATTTTTTTTCAAATTAACATCTTAATTCTACCACATTAGTTACAAATAAATATAGACTTTATAGATTCATCAAATATTTTATTCTCAAATTTATATGTCCTTTGTGAAGTAAATGAAACTGTATATATTAAATATAATCCTATCACATGTAACAGTTACTAGTGCATCCCAGGACATACATAGGTCAGGTCCTCCTCAAGGCATCACGGATAACTGGATTTCACTTTCTATCCTAGGAGTCTTCTGTATATTTCTGTGGCTTTTATACTACAATCAGGAGGAAGAATTCTTTTGCTAAAAGCTTCCAAATGACTATGCGAGTAGATTATTTGTAGACTAGTGATATAATATTATAGTTTAATATGTGAAGCATGATAAAATAAAATGCCATTGCCATATTTAATTTGTTCAGTAAAGCATTCATTTAGTTATCAAGCATTCATTTTCTTTTTTAAAAGATTTTATTTATTTATTTGACAGACAGAGATCACGAGTAGACAGAGAGGCAGGCAGAGAGAAAGGAAGGGGAGCCGGGTACCTGCTGAGCAGAGAGCCTGATGTAGGACACTATCCCAGGCCTCTGGGATCATGACCTGAGCAGAAGGCAGAGGCTTTAATGCACTGAGCTACCCAAGAGCCCCAAGCATTCATTTTCTTTATACAGAAGAGATAGAACAATATTATATAGTAGAAAATACAGTAAATAATCTAGAAACCTTGATCATTTTGTTTTGGCAATTTTAGAACATAAAATTAGCTAAAGCTCAAGTGCAAGTTATATTTGTATCATAGGAGGAAAAGTTAATTAAAAGTTTGTTTATTACCATAGTTTAACACTTCAACGAAATGATAACGAGTCCAAAATCAATGAATATATGAAGTATACAATAAAAACAATAATCTTGAGTGTATGTGACTCACTGTAGGTATTGATAGGCTAGAAATCAAAGGGAAAGTATCTATAGGGTTTGTTCAGTTCCATGCTCATCAGATTAATAGGCTTTCTCATATTGCTTCCTTCACCACATTAATTTGTCTAATGAAGTTTTCAAGAGTTAAAGACAGTGATAGGTTCATGGCTGGAGAGAAGGTCCAGAATCTAAGATAGTTCAGCAGTGCTTATTATTTAAGAGAAAGACAGCATGGGAGGTGAGGGGTATATCATGCATCCTGTTTTCACTCCCTTTGTGGAGCACCTACCCTGGAGGTCATGTAATAATAACCAATGACCAAAAAACAATAAAAAAACCCAAACATCCATGTGGAAGTGCCATCCCTGCCTGGAGATGAGTAGACTGCTCAAACAGATCCTGGGCAGGCATCTCAGCCCAGGCCTGTGCTGGGGAAGCTGGTTCATGGCTTTGGGCGCAATCAGGAAGCCAGCAAACTGACGGGAGAGTGCAGCCAGGGTTAACAGGACTGATGATCTTTTTGCAGCCAGGCCGCGGGTGGACACCCGCTCAAGGAGCCAGGCTAGGAGGCTGCCCAGCGCCAGCGCTGGCAAAGCTTGCAGCCCCCAGGGCTTCCCCCCGCGCCCCAGCCAGGGCGGGGCCTCAGGAGGGAGGGGGGCGGGGCGGCGCGGAGAAGAGGCTTTGCTAATTGCCAAAGCGAAAAGGGAGCTCGCGGAGGACTCAGGAGGGAGGGGGGCGGGGGCGGGTGGAGGGCGGCGGGGAGAAGGCGCTTTGCTAATTGCCAAAGCTAGAAGTGAGCTCACAGAGGATGTGGCTGAGAGTCTGGGAGGAGGTGGAGGGGCTGGCGGAGGAGGGGCGGGCAGCGCCGCGGTGCTGTGCTGCGGCCCAGTCGGGACTTCAGGACCCACCGGACTCGCCCCCCCGTGCGCTCCCATGTGAGGCCTCGCTGTCCCGCTCCTGCTGCCTGCTGCCCCTCCCCGCCCCAAGGCTTTTCAGGACCACCCTCTGCACAGGGGTAAAGTGACACCGCGCCGCGCCCTCACCTGGAGCAGAAAGCGCGGACCCGACCTGGGGGCGGAGAGGGGGGTTGTGGAGGCCCAGCCTCCCGCGAACCCCAGGGCACCGGGACCACCCCAGACGCTGCGCCAAACCCAGGTCCGCATGGGGTCGGGCTGGGGACAGCGCCTTGCGAGGTGCCCCTCGCTAGCGGGCGCTCTAGCCGCCATCTTTTGGCAGCCCCATGCGCCCCTGCTGAGGACCCCCTTCCCTCCCCCACCGTGGCCCCGCTGCTTTTGTTCTGGACTTGGGATCCCAGGTGGAAACTAGTCCCTCAGACCTCCCTGGCAGCAAGGAGGGCAGGGAGGGATTCTTGGTTTTCTGCCCTGGCTCCTCCTCTCTCCCCATTCACATGCCTTCTGGCTTCCCTTTCCTCTCCTCATTGTCAGTTTTCTTAAATGGTTTTCTTCTGCATGTTGACCCGAAGAGCTATTTCATGAATGAATATACACGAAACTGAGTTGGAGCCCACCTGTGAGAGCCCACCTGTAGTGGCCTTTCATTAGAATGGTCTCTGGTTCTAGCCTCAGTTCAGAATACTGCATGTACCTGAGGATCAAGTCCAGATGTTTCTTTCATCTCTGACTTGAATTTGAAATCCTCCTCAGACTTCAGCTTCCAGGATTTCTCCAGTCCTTGCTCTCCCACTGTCTTGGTGGGGATCCGCCATGAGTGTTGAACACAGGAATGAATGAATGATATATACCCCAGATTGCTGGGGCTTTCTCATGTTTTGCTGAGGTTGGAAAGGCTTGGTAGAGACCCCCTGTAAGCAGATACAGAGCTGCATGCAATTGCTTAGATAAACGTGTTCCCCACTTAATTGCTTGGGCATTGAACATTTCGCCCTTAACCTGTGGCTGGAGCAGTTAGGAGGAGACAATCTGGAGGTGAATCAGTAGATGGCTGAATCCACATGGTGGTGGTCTGAGTTTGGGAGATTTTCCTGGAGATTCAAAGGAAAGATCTAAATTCTTCCAGTGGGGAGTGGTAAACATTTTATCGATGGGAGATGGAAAATAAATGGTCTGGTTAACCTTTCCCTCCCCCTCAAAACCCATTATTTGAAAACACAAAAAGGGAAGTGAAGGGAGAAATCCTCCCACTCCCATCCCCACTCACCTCCATAGCCACCTCCTCTTCCAAGAACCTAGCAGACAAGGTGCCAAGAAGTGTTAGGTACCAGCAGTGGTCTCAGGTACTCAGCATGATCTCATTCAAGGATCATGGTGAAAGGCATTCAAAGAGATTGTGGGGGCACAGGGATCCAGTTAAGGGGAACAAGTTTAAGGTTTGCCTGGTCCCCTAAAAATTACTGGCACTAGAGAAGATGAGCTTTGGGAACTATAGCTTAATGGATACAATGTGTTAAAAGCTTCAGTGAGTCATGGTGGGAAGAGGCTATGAGGGCAGCAAACACAGTCTTAGATGATGTTATTAATAGCACTACAGGCTCTAGATTTCCTGTGGTGGTGTTCTTGGCAAGACCAGCCCGGCCAAAGTGGATACTCTCAACCTGGAACAGAGGGTCTTGGAGATGCCAGCACGTGAGGTATGATGAGAGGGTAAAATGATAGGAGGTGTCCTTTGGAAGGACTGACTCCTTGACTTTAAAAGGGAGAACCCAAATCTGTAGGTGAAATCTTTCTGGCTACAAAGAGGGCCAAGGCCTCCTAAGGTCAAGGTCTCCTCGTCACTTGCAAAGATGTCGAAGAACATATTCAGACATTTCAAAGATGTCCTCATATCATTGGTTCCCACTCTGGAATTCTATCAATAAGGTGAGAGTTCCTCTAGTTGAAAAAGAGATCTAAAAAGACTTCCCTTTCTCATGTAATTTCTGTAACCTCCAGGACACACCCACCTCCCCCTTCCAGCTCTGTAATGAAGCCACAGCTGGTGCCAATTTGTGGAACTCCTTAAAGGCTATTCTCCCTTATATACCCCCGGACCAAGTTCCCATGCTCCCTCACCTGATTTCCTGCACTCACCTCCCACCTGGTGTGTTCACACCTGCAAGTGCCTTTTACCAACCCCTTTGCCAAAAGGCAGCCAGAGTGACCTTTCAAAGACCTATCAGTTCCTGGCATTTGTCTCCATAGAAATCTGCACTGATCTTCTAACAAATTCTCAGTCCTCCAAAGGCACCCATAATCCTCCCATTAGTCTCTTCATACCCGTCCAACTGACTGATGCCTGTTCTGCCCCATCTCTCTGCCCTTCAACCACACTGCCTCCTTCTTCCTGTGGAGACCTCTCATGCCACCTGCCTCCAAGCACAGGTGATTCCCATTGATGGGAAGACCCTCTTCTCTCCCCCATCTCCCCACTCCAGTTACTCCCATTTATTCGTGAGCTCACAAGCCCCATGGTACACACTCTCCATGCAGCCTGCTCTCTCTTTTCTAGCACTGGCCTCCGTTTCTAGCTGTGCTTGTATCATGGATGTCCCTCCCCAGCCAGCCTCCAAGCTCTCCTTCCCTTTAGCTCCAACACCTGACACAGTGCCTGGCACGTAGTAAGCCCTCCTAGCTTCAAAGAGCCTCACTGAGGGACTGAAAGCATTTTTAAAATGTCACTACGTAGGCTCGAAACTGTAGGCAGAAAAAGCTTTGCCTGGATTGACATTTTAGAGACGTATTCGTCAAGTTGGATGTGTTCACTGACTTTACCTTGTAAAATTAAAAAAAAAAAAAGGACCACGTTATGAGCTTAATGGAAGGAGACAAGATGTTTTCGCTAAGAAAATGTATAAGACTGTTGAGGTCAAGTGGGAGGAAACAGTCCGTTTGTTGGAGCATTGCTATCTTACTCTATCACAGCCACTCTTAAAAATCTGACACGGGGTGAGTCAGAATTGTCTGTCGGAGATGAGTTAGATCTGGCTCATGTTCCTACAGACATGAAAGCCAGAAACGAAGAAGGAGGCTTTGAAAGCGTGGGTTGAGGAGGCCGTGTGGTTCACTGCGATGAGCTAAGTGCCCAGGGCCACCAGCAGACATGCTGGCCTGTGTCCTTCCTTTGTTCTGGGGTCCCTCTTGCACCATGTGGTGAGGCTGGTGGCTGGGAGCAGCTCAGACAGTACCTGGTGGCATCTTACCTCTCCCACCCTCCTGAAGGCTCCAGTGGGCTCCAGTAGGTCCCAAGGGACAGCCTGCCTTCTTTGAAAAGCCCAGTAGCACTGGGAGCAGAAACTAGGACCAAAGAGTGAGCACCCTGTTTGACAAGCTGGACCAGCCACCTCTTCTTCAGATGCAGGGGGAGCCCTGGCATGCTGACTCCTCCCTTCTCCCTTTCCCCTTTCCTCTCTTCCTCCCTCTTTCTTTCCCCTCTCTCCCTCCCTGGTGGTGCCCTTTCCCAATGCCCTCTTCATCCCTTTTCCTTTCTACATACCTGTCTTCCTGAGTTTCTTCTCTTTCCTCCCCATTACTTCCCTTCATCTGAATCTCCTCTTTGGTCCCTTTGTCCCTGCTCTCTGCTCCTCCTCCCCTTCCCTGGCCCCTGTTCAGCTCCATACTGAATGCAGGCAGAGCTGGACTAACATGCTCACTTGCTAGCTCAGCCACCCTCCAGAGAAGTCACTCTTCGGTGGCCACCTTCCTGACCCCCTGGTCGCTTCTCCACTTGTTCAGATATTGCTCTGAAGTCTGAGGAGGACAGAGCGGGGCTGCCACAGAAGCAGGCCAGAGGAGAAACCAAACCATGTGTCCACACTGTCCCCCAGCACTGCTGCTCTGAGAGCTTTCTGAGTCCTCAACAGGGTTAGGATTTAGGGGCTTCTTCAGAACCGGGAGTGAAAACAATCATAGGTCAAAAGAAAAGCGACGGCCCCCACACAAAAATAATAATCACAAATGAAAACTATGTTAACTCTGAGTCCCAAAGTCGAAAAATTGCCTTGAATCTGTCACTAGAAAGCACCCAAGGCCTCACTCTCTGGGTTCTGGGTGCCCTGGGAATGGCAGGAGGCTCTGACAGGCGCGTGGGAGTGCCGAACTATGGGGGCTAGCCTGCCCGCTGGTGGGGGTGAGGCGGTACCCCCTGTGGCACTGTCCTGGCCCGACCCCCTGCGGACAGGGTGTGGCGCGGCATCCAGGTGGTCCTGGTGCACTGGGGTTGGCGGAAGGCTGGGCCCCACCACCCCACACCCTGCTCCTGGCTCGTGTTTTCTGCTTCAGGTGAGGGCGCGTCGCGGTGTCACTTTACCTGTGAACAGAGGGTCCTCCAGAGAAGCCATGGGGCGGGGAGGGGCAGCAGGCGGCCTGAACGGGAATGGGACACCGCAGCGTCTGGGGCTAGGCTGGAGCGTGGGAGCGCAGCGGCAGCGAGTATGGTGGGTCCTGCAGTCCCGAATGGGCTGCAGCACAGCACCCTGGCGCTGCGCGCCCCTCCTTCCCGCCTGGGCAATTAGCAAAGCCCCTTCTCCAGGCCGCCCCCGACCCGCCCCCGCCCCCCTCCCTCCTGAGTCCTCTGAGAGCTCACTTCCAGCTTTGGAAATTAGCAAAGAACCTTCTCTGCGCCGACCCCGCCCCCTCACTCCTGAGGCCTGAGCACTGGCATGCTACTGCATTGCCAGCACCTGCGCTGGGCAGCCTCCTAGCCTGGCTCCCTGAGCGGCTGTCCACGTGCAGCCTGGCTGCGAATAGATCATCAGTCTTAAACGCCAGCTGCACTCTTGGGTCAGTTTGCTGGCTTCCAGATTGCGCCCAAAGCCAGGAACCAGCTTCCCCAGCACAGGCCTGGGCTGAGATGCATGCCCTGGATCTGTCTGAGCAGTCTCCTTGACTCCAGGCAGGGATGGCACTTCGACCTGGATGTTTGGGTTTTCTGTTTGTTTTTTTTTGGTCATTGGTTATTACATGACCTCCAGGGTAGGTGCTCCACAAAGGGAGTGAAAACAGGACGCCATATATAAGCATACAGCCATTCTAGAAAAATAGCTTGGGGTTCTCCTGGAAACGCTGCATTGGTCCTTGCACTATGGTTTAATAGAAAAGGGACTATGCACCAAGTTACTTAACAGAGCATAGGTTGAAATCGTTTACTGAGAGTAAATATTTTAAATAGTTATATTTTAACTAAATCTATCATCAATCATAAATCTATTACACGAAGGTTACAGGCAATTTAAAAGCAAGAGCACTCTCTTCAGGGTTTTAAATAATCCTTGTCTGTCTTGGCACATGAGAATGCAAAGATAGGAAATGGTTTGTAAAAGATCATATAATAGCTTTTACTAATTCTATTTATTTGACAGACAGAGATCACAAGTAGGCAGAGAGGCAGGCAGAGAGAAAGATGGGGAAGCAGGCTCCCCGTCAAGCAGAGAGCCTGATGAAGGGCTCGATCCCAGGACCCTGAGATCATGACCTGAGCCCAAGGCAGAGGCTTAACACACGGAGCCACCCAGGCGCCCCCAGATGAAATACATTTCTGACTTAGAAACTTCAGATAGAATTATTTTGTCCATGATGACAACTGAAGAAAATGTGTCATCCCTAAACCTAACCTTAAACCCTACCAACGCTGAAACCTAAGCTGACCTTAAAGCCCAAACTAGAACCCTGAATCCCAAACCTGGAATGGAACCCAAAGCCTGTACCTGAGCCCTGGATCCAAGCCCTGAACCACGAACCCAAACCCTAAACCAGACCTCCAAGTCATGAAACCTGAACCCAAATCTCAGCATGAAGTCAAACCCCAAATTTGACCTTGAACTTTATCCCATAAGCCCTGAGTCTTAAAGCCTAAATCATAAACTTAAAGCCCTAAACTATAACTCTGTTCCCTTGTCCTTCACTCTAAACCCTCACCCTAACACTAAACCCAAAGCCTGATCTAGAACTCTGACTAAAACCTGAACCTGTACCCAAATTCAAATGCTTCACCACACTTTGCTTAGGCACTTGCCATTGATGGATATTTGCAGTTTCTACCTTTTGATTCTTGTGAACATTGTTTGGGTTGGGGGCTAGGGTTAGGGTCTTGGATTAGGGTAGGGTCCAGGCTTGAGACCAAGTTGAGGTCAGAGTGTGGGTCTGCATCAGGGCCATGTTCAGTGACACTGTTTGGGTCAAGGACTGTTGTAATTCCACATTGTTTCCAATTCATTGTTCCTTAGCTATTTGGGGGGAAGTTGGGGGGTATTGGGCTCCATGCAGCTTGAATTTCCGGAATGAAATGGCATCAGCTGGACCCCAGGAGGGAGCAGGACCTTCCACTGAAGGGTGAGCTCCCACAGTCCTGCACTGCCTTGCACCGCCTGCAGAGGGCGCCAGACCCCAGCTCCGCCCTGAGCCCAGGCTGCACAGCCACAGCTGGGACCAGAGCCCCGCCTCTTCAGGACCCACTGTGGAGACTTCTGGAGAATGTGGGGCGCCTCCCACCCTGACAGGACAAGCTGAGGAGGGTGTGGCTCTGCATCCACACTGACCGGACCCGTTGTGGAGGACGCGCCCACACTGGCAGCAGTCCAACCTCCTAAGGACCAGATGCTGGAGGAGCTGAGGAGAAGCCGCCTGAGTGCACTGTCAAGGGGTTCGTGGTCTCAGGACCCCACAGAGGAAGGGCGCCCTGTGTAGACACTGGGGCTTCCGTCGTTTTGTGTGAGGAGACGTGGCCTCCTGCTGTGCTGTGCGCGGGGCTGTGGGGTCCCCCCTTTCTGGGCTCGGGTGCTCCTAGGTCCTCATCTGTGTTTGTGTGCTCACGGATTAGGTTCCTTGGGCTCCTCAGATGGTCTGCAGTCAGGGAGCGTCCCCCTGCTTCGGTGCTTGTGCTCTCCCCACCTCAGCCCTGCGGGGTCCTTCCCGTGTCCACACCCACTCCAGGCTTGCGCCGAGTCCGGAAATTCGGGAGCCAGAGTGAGGACTCTGTAGACGGTTTTGGGGAGAGTAGGTATTTTCCCAGTGTGGGTTCTTCCCTGAGCACAGTGCCTCCCCATCTCTGTGTGTACCCCTCCCTGTCTTTTGTCATTGTTGCAGGGCTGTCAGAGGACAGGTCTGTCACCTTCTTGGTTCAGGGGCCTCCCGGGTATCTTGCTGTCTTGGATGCAGTTGTAAATGAGATCGTTCTCTGCAGTCTCTATTTGATGGTTCCTTCCGAGCACCTAGGAGTGCCACTAATTTGTGCATATTGATTTTGTTCCTTGCAAGTTCTTGTATTTATTTGTTCGATTGGCCTTAAACTCAATCTCCCAGTTATTTGACCAGCAGAATGTATTTAATTGGGAAGAGCAGAGAATGGCATTCTGGGCTTAGCAAGCTAAGGTCCCATCACAGGCAAGTGCGAGAAACAAAGGAGATTAACATTATTTCATGGAGGAGGAAGAAGTTGGGAAGGGTGCTTGAAGGAAAGTCCCTTGGAGAAAGGCAGGGTGATGGAGAATTCTCACCAGCTGAGCTGCAAAGCTCCTACAAAAAGTCAGGAGATGAACCTCCACCTTCCCGTGTGGGGCCTGGAATTGGTGAGTCTCTCCTGTGGGGGATTGCAATGTGGAGTCTGTAATGGGCACTGAGCAGCAGGCGCCCCCTTCCAGCCTCCCCTTCTGGCATCCCCAGTCCACTTTACTGGGGCTTCCCTTCCTGCTTTTGCACAGTTCTAACCAGCTTGTGGTGGAACGTTGTGGAAAAACTGAAATTCCAAATCCACTGCTTCTACTGCACCTGAGATACAGGGGCCCATGATTTAATTCTCCCACGAGTCTCTTGCTAACATGTGTCCTCTCCATGTTGGGTGACCTGGATCTGGGAGGGCTTGGCCTCCATCCCAAAGTCTGATGTTCTCTCTGCTTCCGTGTCGTCGTGCTAACATGGATGTTTGGAAGATTCATTTCCTCTGTGGTGATTTCAAAGTGCAGTCAGCTTGTTATAGCAGCACAAATACGTGCTGTCTCCACACTCAGATTCCCCAGCCATCATTTCTTTACCACGTTTGCCACTTCACACGGGATGCTTCAGTGTGTTTGATCCCACACCAGGACAATGTCCTGCAGAACCACCACATAACCTGAAATGAGGAGATCATTACAGAACCCATCCAAGGGTTAGTGTTAGGAACCAGGGACATGGCAGGACTGACCTGAAGACCCCATGGAGAGCTGTCTGGGTGGCTGAGTTGACAGTGGAGGTGAGGGTGAGTGTCTGGCTCTGGCTTTGTGTCCAGGAGTCAGCTCTGTGTGGGTGTGTCCTCAGCTAGGCATGCAGATTTCTGCTCCTCTGAATCCTTTCCGGAGTTCCAAATGGCACAGTTTCCTTCTGGGCAGCAGGCTGAGTCCTCTGGGATTGCCCATGTGTCCCCAAATTGTAGGGCACCTACTGCAAGGCCTTTGGGGTCACAATCCTGAGAACCGAACCAAACCAAAGGTTATGGTTAGGGCCCACCACATGGCAGGCCCGATCTGCCAGCACTCTGTCCATCTTTCTGGGGGAGGAAGCAGTCGAGGGATTTGTTCAGGGTGAGTGTCAAGCTCCAGGTTTGCATCCAGTGGCCTGCTGAATATGGGGTGTCCCAGGTAGGAATGCAGATTTCAGTTCCTCTGAATCCTTTCTGGAGTTCCAAATGGCATGGTTCCTTTCAGGGTGGCAGGGTGAGTCCTATGGTGTTCCTCACTGTCCCCAATCTCTGAGGCTTTAGAGCCAGGCCGTCGGGGACAGACCTCTCAGGACAGAATCTAGGCTTAAGAGTTTGTGCCTATGGGCATGGCTGCACTGATCTGAAAGCACTGTGGCGAGGATCACAGGGGTCTGAGTTGAGAGCATTGTTCAGGATCAGTATCAAGGTCTGGGTTTGTGTCCAGTGGACCGCTGAATGTGGGGGTGGTCTCAGATGTCCAAGACGATTTCCCCTACTCTGAATCCTTTCCAGCATTCCAAATAGCCTGGTTTCCTTCTGGGTGGCAAGCTGAAATCTCTGGGATTTCTCAGGTCTTGCCATTGCCCTTGCAAGGGCAAGATACTTTTTACAGTAAAAGAATTCACCAGATGAGCTGAACAGCAGAAAAGACACAGCTCAAGAGTTAATCAGTGAACAGGAATATCATGCCAAAAACTTCTTTGATAACACACTACAGAGCAAGGGAAGATAGGAGAGAAAGCTGAGATATAAAGGACAAACCCTCCAACTTTCCAACATCATTCCCTACTTGTTTATTTCCATTGCTGTCAGCTCATTCCCAGTCAAAAATAAGTCACATGAGCCAGCCTTTTTTCTTCCTGAGATTGGGGCACTGTAAAGCCCACCAGAGGGGCCAAGGGCACCCCTATACCTGCTGAGCTGAGCCCATTTGTACCCCAACCGTGAGGAGGTACCAGCCTGTCCCCCTGGTGCTCCATGGTCTGTGGCAGTCCTTCCTTCTGGACACTGCTTTGCTGCTCTATTTTCGATAACCCTGGTCTCAAACTAGGGATTGCTCCTGGAAGAGGAACTCAGGGAGATGAGGCTCAGGAGGGTCTCCCTGCCTGGAATCTTCGTGTGAGGAGTGCACAGCCAACAGATTTTGCCCAGGGACTTGCAAAATGCAGAGAGGCAGATTTCTTTCCTCTCTTTCTCTCTCTCTCTAGCCTCATACTAACCAGGAGTTCTTAGAACTTTCTTCAGTGACTTCTTTGTGTAGCTTGGCCACTTTTTCACAGAAAGGCCACTTGAGCATGATGAAACACACGTATAAGCAATTACATTAAAAAAAAAAACAATAAGCCAATGTACACAGACCTTTGACAGCAGCACAGGACGCTCAAGGGACCAGAGTCCCTACCTTGGGCAATAGTGGTAGAGGCCGGGTTCTGCCATGCAGGTCCCTAGACCTTTGGCAGTTTCCACGATTGCAAATCCAGACATGCAGAATCCTGAGGGACAACCTACTAACTGCAAAAGAGCAAAAAATCATCAGGATTCAGAGAGTGGAAATCCATTTGTACTGGAAAAGAAAGAAGTAGGCTTGCTGTGAATCCAGCAGGGAGGACAGGCATAGATAAAAGCTGGTGTATGGGTCACGGAAACTATTGTTTCTCAAGGGTCCTGCTGTCTCTGTAAAATGCTATGAGGACTGTCTCTTGGGGACCTCCTGCTTTCCTACCAGTGACACCCCCAGATTCTGCTTTGCTAGTCCCATGGATTCCTGGGGATACCCAGTTGATAAGCTATGCTGTCCTCATGACAACACTTGCTAATGGACTGAATGTTTGTGTCTTGTCCCAATTCAGATGTTGAAGCCCTGACCCTCAAGGAGTGCCATCAGGAGGTATGGGCTTTGAGAGGTGGTGAGGTCATGAGATTGGAACACTTGTGAATGAGATAAAAGCACTTCTGAGAAACGACCTGAGAGATTGTTCTGCCAGCTGTCATCCATGCAAGTCTACAACAGAAATATGGGCATTTGTAGATAATGAAGCAGTCTCTTGCTAGATATCAGATCTCCCAGGATCTTGCTTTTGGACTTCTCAGTCTCTAGAACTGCAAGGAATAGTACATGTTTTGCTGTTTCAGCCACCCAGTCTGTCATCATTTGTTGCAGCAACTTGAACTGAATAAAGCAGAGCCCAAGTCCTGGTTAATCCCTGCTTCTACTCATTTCCCCTCAGAAAGAGCTTCTAATCCAGAACTGACCTCTGCTTTCCATACACGTGCTTCAGACTCCTTCTGTGAGAGCCCAGACTTTGTAAAAGACTCCTCCCTCATGGCAACCAGCATTCTGTGACTCCTGAGGACTGTCCTCCCTGACTGTATTGAGTCAATCAAACTGATTTTGATTCTGGAGTCCCAGGATCAAGGACTGCATCAGGCTCCCAGCTTCATGGGGAGTCCGCTTCTCCCTCTGACCTTCTCCCCTCTCATGCTCTCTCTCTCACTCTCTCTCTCTCTCTCAAATAAATAAATAAAAATCTTTTAAAAATCTGATTTTAACAGACCATAAGCTTGTTCTTGCTGGTCTTTGGAAGATTAGGCATTAGCCCTTCGGAGAAAGTTCTGAATGGCTGCTTCATGAAGGGGTGAACTGTGTCCCCAAAGTCTCTTTTTGCTGCCTTCTAATCACAGATGCTGAGACAAATCCTCCCAGGTGCTGGTTTTTCAAAGCACTTAATGCTTTGGCTTTGAAGTTCCTCACTTGACAGTTCTGCTTTAATCAGTTTGTGACAAAACAGCCAATTGGTGGTGGATGCAAAGTGCACTGATAAAGTTAATATCAGGGAACAATTTTTTGAGTGTCATGCATGTGCACGTGTGTGCACACACATATCCATGTGCTAAGCATTATGGTAAATGTCTGACAAGAACTAAAAGATCAAAAAGTCAGGATACCCCATTAGCTGATATTTTTATTATTCCTACATCCTAATCTATGAAAAACAGGGTCAGAGAATAAGAAGTGGCAAAAAGAATCAAGATTTGAGGCAGTTCGATTTCTCAGCCAGCCTTGATCAATAGGCATGTACACCTGTGTCTAGTTTCAGCTCTGTGTAACCTTGCCATAACCTTGGATAAGCCATTCATCTCTCAAGTTCAGGTTCTTGGTCCAAGGAGGGAAGGGGCACAGGTTGAGTACCTCCAGTGGGACTTCCTGGCAGGCTTGTTCATCCAAGCATTCCTGTTTCAGTTGGAGTAATTGAAGCCAGTCTTTGTTTTACCGAAGGCCAAGCTTGTCCAGTGTGTCCATGCCACCAGCCAACAGCATTTGTCCATGCCATGTAACAACTGAGCAACATTCATAGGAATGGGGGGAGGAAAAGATGTCCACAGGTGTTGACAGATGTTCTGCATGGAGGAACAGGAGCTGGGGCCATCACCTGCTGTTTCTAGTGGCCTTCTCTGTCGAGTTAAAATAAATGGCAATTATTTGCAATGACAGGGGTGAAAGTAGAGGGTATTATGCCAAGCGAAATAAGTCAGTCAGAGAAAGACAATTATCATATGATCTCACTCATATGTGGAGTTCAAGAAACAAACCAGAATCATAGGGGAGTAAAGGAAAAAAATAAAACAAGATGAAGTCAAAGAGGGAGACAAACCAGAAGAGACTTTAAAAAAAAAAGATTTTTATTTACTTATTTGACAAACAGAGATCACAAGTAGGCAGAGAGGCAGGAAGAGCGAGAGAGGAGGATGCAGACTCCCCAGGGAGCAGAGAGCCTGATGTGGGGCTCGATCCCAGGACCCTGAGATCATAACCTGAGTTGAAGGCAGAGGCTTTAACCCACTGAGCCAGCCAGGTACCCCTCAGAAGAGACTCTTAATCACAGTAAACAAACTGAGGGTTCTTGGAGGGGAGAGGGATGGGTGGATGGGGTAACTGGGTGATGGACATTAAGGAAGGCATGTGATACAGTGAGCACTGGGTGTTACAAAAGACTGATGAATCACTAACCTGTATGTCTGAAACTAGTATTATATGTTAATTAATTGTATTTAGATTAAAATTTTCTTTAAAAATAATTTTAAAATAAAATAAGTAACAATCCAATAATGATCAGAGTTATCCAGCAGGGAGTATCAGATCTAGATGTCAGTTAAATTTAAGGGGCTTGCCAAAGTATAGGAGAGTCACGCTAGGTCATTTTCCTGTGTGGGAAAGTCTTCAGGGGCAGTTCCAAAGACAAAGATTATTAATATTCCTCCTTCCCCCATTCCTCCTAGAGCCAAAGATGTTTCCTCCACTCACCCACTGGCCCTGTATGTAGGTGTTGCTTTCTCTCTACCAATCAAAAAATCAGTGAGTAACTATAACTTCACCTTTTCCAATATCCCCCTACCCCCGACCTTTGGTCTTTAATGGCCATGGGCAACAGGGACAAAGACATTTTTTAAAAACTTACAGAGATCTATTATGCTCTACTACCTTGGCCCGCATGGGCCACTGCAAAGGGATTCTGTGAACCGTGTACTCAGATGAATGGTCATTATCTTCAAAAAGGCAGGGGCAGTGATAGACACAGGAACCAAAAAAGCAAGAGTTAACGGACCATCAGAATAATGGAGTACCAACACTTTTATGTCCTTGGCTTGAATCCTCAAGGTCCAGTGTCTCAACAGAATTTTCATTTTGGTCTCATCTGCCTCACTTGTCCACCCCTGGGCCAGTTGGCAGTTATACTGAGAACCGGAAATTTTCCTTAGAAGAGAGAAAGAGTATTTGTCAGGTAAACCAAGGAAATGTCCATTATAGGAAGTTAGGCCTTTTGTCATGGTACTCCATTAGCACCCTCCTGACTGTTAAAGAAAAAAAAAATATTGTGACACCCATTAAAGAGAGTAAGGAAGATTTTATTCAAGGGATGCTACTATGATGAGATTTTATTGTATAGTATGGGAGTGAAATCTGGCTCAGCTCAGACAAATGGAGATTTACAGCTAAAGAGCATGGTGGGGATCACTGAATGTAAAATTAAGATGGAACATCAAGGGTAAGGATGAAGGGATTCTGGCTAAACCATCTGGACAGTAATATTGTTGAAGGAAGGCTAGGGTCATAAACTATTGAGATCAGGGGATAAGGAATTTTTTAAAAGACTTATTAATACATTTTAAAGAGAGGGAGCAGGGGTAGGGGTAGAGGGAGAGGGAAAGAGAATTTTAATCAGACTCTTCACTGAGCATAGAGCCTGAGGTGAGGCTTAATCTCAGGACCGTGAGATCATGACCAGAGTAGAAACCAAGAGTCAAACGTTCAACCAGCTGCACCAACCAGGTGCCCTGGGAATAAGGGATTGGATCAGATATTAAGGGTTATAGATACTGAAGCACCAGGGTGGCTTAGTTGGTTAAATCTCTGGCTTTGGCTTGGTCATGATCTGATCCCAGGATCAAGCCTGGCATTGGGCTTGCTGCTCAGTGGGGAGTCTGGTTCTCTCTCTCCCTCTGCTATTCCCCCTGCTCAGGCTCTCTCTCTGTCAAAATAAATAAATCTTAAAAAAAAAAAAGTGGTAAGATACCAGGGGTGAGAGATAAGGAATTTGATCAGATATCAAGAGTAGGATAGAAGATTGCTGAAAAATGACCAAGCAGATTTCTTGCTAAAACTGGGCTAAGTGGGCGGAGCCTAAGGTCAAGGTAGACAGAAAGAGGACTCAGAGGAACTTGACGCGAGTCTGGTCAAGGAGAAAATCTTCATCAGCCATGACCATTGTATTTTCTGCAGTCACACATTTTACTAATTCTTTTATCAGACATTCAGTGAACGAGAAACATGAACGCAGCAGCAATAATATAACAAATGTAAGCGCTCTAGAAGAGACAAAGGCAGTATGGGAATCCACCTCATCAGATTTAGAATATGCATGACTCCATGACTGAATTACTACCACTGCTTGACTGTTGAGATTAAGATGTAGTACAGAGGATCAGAGGGAAGGGAGGGAAATCTGAATGGGAGTCATCAGAAAGGGAGACAAGCCATGAGGCACCTTTAACTATAGGAAACAGACTGAGAGTTGCTGGGGGGGAGGGGAGTGGGAGACATGGAGAAACTGGGTGATAGGCATTAAGGAGGACACGTGATGTGATGAGCACCAAGGGTTATCCACAACTGATGAGTTAATAAATTCTCTGAAACCAATGATGTACTATCTAATGGCTAATTGAATTTAAATATCTAAAAAAGGCACTTCAAAAAAAAAGATGTAGCATAACTCACAATATCCTTTGAGTGGAAGAATGTGCGGACTTTCCACACCTCTGCTGTCCAAGTCCCATGGCTAGTAGCCACATGTGGCTAATGACCACTTAAAAGGTGGCCAATTCAAATGGAGAAATGCTGTAAAAGCAGAATAAACACTGGCTTTCAAAGACATATTGTAACCAAAAGTCAGAGAGTATTGCCACCCTCACATCACAAACATCGCATGACTTCTACAGCTAATGAGAGTGGGACCCAAGATGAGAGAGGTCAACCTGAAAGTCCATGATGTCAGAAAGAACATGGAGAAGAAAGAGTCACAATCCTGGAGTGGATGGGCTGAGGACTGTCAGAATGCCTTTTTTTTTTTTTTTGGTGATTCTGTATACGGACAAGGAGAATTCACTGGAGATGACATCTGTATGCCTCACATTTTCAAGGGAAAATTATGAAAACGCATATAGACCCACAGCCATAGTTTAATTATGTTTGAAATATATTCAGAACTACTCCAGTCAGTAAATTGCATATTTTCACATTTAGCTTCTCAATTTTCTCTTCGGCACCTCCCATTCTTGAAATCCCAACACAAATCACATCTCTTGCCTAAGGACCATAAACTACCTCACTATCAAAGGCTACAGTTCATTCATTCATTTGATTCATTCAAAGCAACCTAATCTTGAGTGATGTCTTAGGCGCTCTTCTAGGGACTGGTGACACGGTGAACAAAATAGGTAAAAATCTCACTTTCATGGAGCCTCTCTGGTATTTAGGGGAAAATCTTTCCTTATCAACATGAAAATACTTTTTATGGATGTTGCTTAGAATTTCAGTTTTTTTTTTCTTGACAGTATCTCAGGTGATCATCTTTGAGGTGGTTCCCCTGAAAATATTTTTGGGGGGTACTGACTCGACTTTCTGAGTCAGACACTTTCCTAAAGACAGGGGTCAAAGGAAAAGTGACAACTGTCACTCTTGCAGTAAGAACAGGGATCACAATGCTTGAAACAGATATGCTGCTCAGCTGTCAGAAAGTCCACAAGGCTCCAAATGTGTGTGGCCAACTAACGGAACCTGTAACTCAGAGGTTATCATCCTGAGAGCAATGGGAAATCCCTCTAGTTAAGGACTCTCCTTGACGGAAGCTTGACAATGGCCTTGATTTACTTACTATGATGTTTAGGTAATTATACACATTAAGAAAAGTGCACAAGGCACTTACATTTCCATGATACCATCAAAGATATTGTTGTTTTATTAAAATGTTACTTCTAGAGTTGTAACGTATAGAGTAGTTAAGTCAATCACTATGAGGTACAGGTGAGACTATTGTAACAGCCATACTTCCATAAAAAAGAAAAATTTTTTGTGGTTTCTGATCTAGGAATCAGCCAGTGAATAATTCTATATCAGTGTCCAGTTACCGGGCTAAACATGTAATCTATTTATATTTCTGAGGGTAAGCAGAATTGTGATCACTGAGCCAGCTGTATTCTAGTAACTACTCATTTACCCAACATAACAGATATAAGAAGGTAAAAGGCTTCTAAGGAGACTGGTTACTTATATTTTGAACCACATTTTGGCAGGTATAACTTGCAACTTGTGCTTAGTGGTAAGATTTCTGATATTTACTTTCTCCTTCCTTTGGCAAGTCAAGTTAGTTAAAAAGTAATTAGAGTAGAGTCCATTGTTTTTCTTAAATGCTTACAGAGATATAGAACTCTCAAGTTTCTTTACTAGACAGGATTAGATCACATTAGTGATAAAGATCAGAATGATTTACATTGCTAAAACGAGAACTTCCTGTCAGTTTGGAGAAAGCTCATTTTTATAACCAACATATTGGCTGGGCTAGAGATTAATGAGTGCTATGGGTGGGGTGATGAATGTGATATATTCAATGACCTGTGGAATTTGTTCTGTAATTTCCCCACTCCTCTGGTCAGCAGAGCGTCTTCTTCAGTACCCAGCACTGCCCATAACTGCATTCAGAAAATCACTCTCCAAAAATGGTTATTTGTTTTGCCTTTTTTATAATTTTTTAAAACATTTGATTTATTTACATGTCAGAGAGAGGGAATGAGAGCACAAGCAGGGGGAGCAGGAGAGGGAAGGGGAGAAGCAAGCTTCCTGCTTGGTGGGATTGCACAAGGGCTGAAGAAGACAGAATGGGAAAGGGACAAGGAGAATAGTGGGTTTCAGATTCTTGGGAACAGAGCCCACATCTATTTCTATGTTTATCTCACTGCTATAAACCCAGGTCACAGCAGAGTGCCTGCAGCAGAGTCATGGAAGTGCTCCAGAACTGATAACTATTGCTATTTATACTACTAACATTCCTCCACAAAGGGCCAAGTGTCATAGCTTCTCCCAGTTCCCCACACTGAACGCAATGAAGAATCAAACTATCGGGTGAAGGATGGCGAGGGGCATTTAACAGGACCCAGATCACAGGAGCCATATTGTATTGCAGGACCAGGGGTCTTACCAGTGACTAGGTATTCACTCCTCTTGAGAGGCTAGCTCCTTGGATCTCCCTCTTCAATCCTCTGAACCCATGTCTGGCATCAGAAACAAAAGTAAACATAACGTATCGCCCTTGTTTATTTTTTACTATTATTTGTTACAGAGGAAGAGAGAGATCACAAGCAAGGGGAGCTGCAGGCAGAGGGAAGGCAGGCCCCCCACTAGAGCCTGGTATGGGATCCAATCCCAGGACCCTGGGATCATGACCTGAACCAAAGGTAGATGCTTAACTGAGTAAGCTACCCAGGCGTCCCTTATTGTCCTTCTTTAAAATTTAATGTATTCTCTCTCCCTCTCTCTTTGTCCCCACTCTGTCACTCATACTCACACAATCACAGAGTCACAGACAATAGCAAGGCATTTCCCATTCTAATTCGCTAAGGCACTGTGAGCTTAAGCTCAACAGAATCACTTTGCCAGCTGCTGCTCTACCGTGCCCTGATCCCTTCTCTATCCCCAAGCTCGATCTGTAACTCAAGTGTCATGGTGGTGGCTCTTTCTGCCCTCCCTCCACAAGGCTGTCATCAGCACACTCTTCCCCGTGGCTCCACTCTCCAGCACTGGCTGCCTTTGGTCTACGGGTATGCCCTCTCCTAGAGCTTTTCCACTCTCCCTGAGGGGAAGACAACCCTTACTTCTCCCCGGTGGCTGTCACGTGTCCGCTATATATTGTGACGATCAGTCCGATTAAGAGATTGGGAACTAAAAGACCGGCTTCTGCTTATGGATCAAACTAACTCTGGGGCTTGGGACACATGACAGCAGCACATGGTGGTAGAACTGAGATGGTTAGGGAGTTAATCTGCATTTTCACATCTGGTCAGCAGCAGAACAAAGAAGACACCCCAGATCTCCTATCTCCCAGAACAGTACTCTTCAAGTAACTTACAGCACCATCCTTCTCCAGCTTTGGAAGTGGCACTTTTCCAACCCCAAAGTCTTGATTCTAGGCAGCACTCCGAGAGATACTCCCTCCAGAATCACCCCTGGCTGGAAGTAGTGGTCGGCCAAGGCCTCCCAAATATCTTCCCTTCAGAGTTGCGCTTGCATCAAACTCAAAACTGTGGCACGTACGGGACTTTCCTGTCAGCCTCTAGCTCTAATGACCTATTGGACTTCAGAGGTGCTCTTTTATACCCACTTACCTTATAACATCAACGTGTGACTCCTCTAGAATTCTCTCCATGGCTTTTCTCCTGTACTAATTGTTATGGACTGAATTGTGTCCCCACAAAAGTCATATGAAGAATTCCTAATCTCCAGTGTGACTGCATCTGGAGATAGGGCCTACCTAGAAGGAGGTACTGAAGGCTTGGTGAGGTCACAGGAGTCCTAATCTGCTAGGACTGGTGTCCTCATAAGGGTGAAACACATGAAAGCACTCCCCCTACCTCCCCTCTGGGGGCCCACAGAGAAGAGGTCATCTGAGGGCACAGTTGAAAAGGTAGTGATCTATAGAACAACAAGAAAAAGCTCACTGGAGACCAACCTTGCTGGCACCTTGATCTGGAACTTCTGGCCTCCAGATCTGTGTGAAAATACATTTCTGACATTAAAGCTCTCCAGCCTGTGTTTGTCTGTCCCCGACGGCCTGGCTCCAAAGCCTCAGAGATTGGGGACAGTGAGGAACACCATAGGACTAACCCTGCCACCCTGAAAGGAACCATGCCATTTGGAACTCCAGAAAGGATTCAGAGGAACTGAAATCTGCATTCCTACCTCTGGACAGCCCCATATTCAGCAGGCCCCTGGATGCAAACCTGGAGCTTGACACTCAACCTGAACAAATCCCTCGACTGCCCCCTCCCCCAGAAAGATGGACAGAGTGCTGGCAGATCGGGCCTGCCATGTTGTGGTCCCTAACCATAACCTTTGGTTTGCTTTTCAAGATTCTGACCCCAAAGGCCTTGCAGTAGGTGCCCTACAATTTGGGGACACATGGGCAATCCCAGAGGACTCAGCCTGCTGCCCAGAAGGAAACTGTGCCATTTGGAACTCCGGAAAGGATTCAGAGGAGCAGAAATCTGCATGCCTAGCTAAGGACACACCCACACAGAGCTGACTCCTGGACACAAAGCCAGAGCCAGACACTCACCCTCACCTCCACTGTCAACTCAGCCACCCAGACAGCTCTCCATGGGGTCTTCAGATCAGCCCTGCCATGTCCCTGGTTCCTAACACTAACCCTTGGATGGTTTCTGTAATGATCTCCTCATTTCAGGTTATGTGGTGGTTCTGCAGGACATTGTCCTGGTGTGGGATCAAACACACTGAAGCATCCCGTGTGAAGTGGCAAACGTGGTAAAGAAATGACGGCTGGGGAATCTGAGTGTGGAGACAGCACGTATTTGTGCTGCTATAACAAGCTGACTGCACTTTGAAATCACCACAGAGGAAATGAATCTTCCAAATATCCATGTTAGCACGATGACACGGAAGCAGAGAGAACATCAGACTTTGGGATGGAGGCCAAGCCCTCCCAAATCCAGGTCACCCAACATGGAGAGGACACATGTTAGCAAGAGACTCGTGGGAGAATTAAATCATGGGCCCCTGTATCTCAGGTGCAGTAGAAGCAGTGGATTTGGAATTTCAGTTTTTCCACAACGTTCCACCACAAGCTGGTTAGAACTGTGCAAAAGCAGGAAGGGAAGCCCCAGTAAAGTGGACTGGGGATGCCAGAAGGGGAGGCTGGAAGGGAGCGCCTGGTGCTCAGTGCCCATTACAGACCCCACATTGCAATCCCCCACAGGAGAGACTCACCAATTCCAGGCCTCACACGGGAAGCTGGAGGTTCATCTCCTGACTTTTTGTAGGAGCTTTGCAGCTCAGCTGGTGAGAATTCTCCATCACCCTGCCTTTCTCCAAGGGACTTTCCTTCAAGCACCCTTCCCAACTTCTTCCTCCTCCATGAAATAATGTTCCTCTCCTTTGTTTCTCGCACTTGCCTGTGATGGGACCTTAGCTTGCTCAGCCCAGACTGCCATTCTCTGCTCTTCCCAATTAAACCCATGCTGCTGGTCAAATAACTGGCAGATTGAGTTTAAGGCCAATTGAACTAATAAATTCAAAAACTTGCAAGGAACAAAATCAATATGCACAAATTAGTGGCACTCCTACGTGCTCGGAAGGAACCATCAAAAAGAGACTGCTGAGAACGATCTCATTTACACCTGCATCCAAGACAGCAAGATACCCGGGAGGCCCCTGAACCAAGAAGGTGACAGACCTGTCATCTGACAGCCCTGCAACAATGACGACAGACAGGGAGGGGTACACACGGAGATGGGGAGGCACTGTGCTCAGGGTAGAACCCACACTGGGAAAATACCTACTCTCCCCAAAACCGTCTACAGAGTCCTCACTCTGGCTCCCGAATTTCCGGACTCAGCGCAAGCCTGGAGTGGGTGTGGACACGGGAAGGACCCCGCAGGGCTGAGGAGGGGAGAGCACAAGCACCGAAGCAGGCGGACGCTCCCTGACCTCAGACCATCTGAGGAGCCCCAGGAACCGAATCCGCGAGCACACAAACACAGATGAGGACCTAGGAGCACCCGAGCCCAGAAAGGGGGGACCCCACAGCCCCGCGCACAGCACAGCAGGAGGCCACGTCTCCTCACACAAAACGACGGAAGCCCCAGTGTCTACATAGGGCTCCCTTTCTCTGTGGGGTCCTGAGACCACGAACCCCTTGACAGTGCACTCAGGCGGCTTCTCCTCAGCTCCTCCAGCATCTGGTCCTTAGGAGGTTGGACTGCTGCCAGTGTGGGCGCGTCCTCCACAACGGGTCCGGTCAGTGTGGATGCAGAGCCACACCCTCCTCAGCTTGTCCTGTCAGGGTGGGAGGCGCCCCACATTCTCCAGAAGTCTCCACAGAGGGTCCTGAAGAGGCGGGGCTCTGGTCCCAGCTGTGGCTGTGCAGCCTGGGCTCAGGGCGGAGCTGGGGTCTGGCGCCCTCTGCAGGCGGTGCAAGGCAGTGCAGGACTGTGGGAGCTCACCCTTCAGTGGAAGGTCCTGCTCCCTCCTGGGGTCCAGCTGATGCCATTTCATTCCGGAAATTCAAGCTGCATGGAGCCCAATACCCCCCAACTTCCCCCCAAATAGCTAAGGAACAATGAATTGGAAACAATGTGGAATTACAACAGTCCTTGACCCAAACAGTGTCACTGAACATGGCCCTGATGCAGACCCACACTCTGACCTCAACTTGGTCTCAAGCCTGGACCCTACCCTAATCCAAGACCCTAACCCTAGCCCCCAACCCAAACAATGTTCACAAGAATCAAAAGGTAGAAACTGCAAATATCCATCAATGGCAAGTGCCTAAGCAAAGTGTGGTGAAGCATTTGAATTTGGGTACAGGTTCAGGTTTTAGTCAGAGTTCTAGATCAGGCTTTGGGTTTAGTGTTAGGGTGAGGGTTTAGAGTGAAGGACAGGGAACAGAGTTATAGTTTAGGGCTTTAAGTTTATGATTTAGGCTTTAAGACTCAGGGCTTATGGGATAAAGTTCAAGGTCAAATTTGGGGTTTGACTTCATGCTGAGATTTGGGTTCAGGTTTCATGACTTGGAGGTCTGGTTTAGGGTTTGGGTTCTTGGTTCAGGGCTTGGATCCAGGGCTCAGGTACAGGCTTTGGGTTCCATTCCAGGTTTGGGATTCAGGGTTCTAGTTTGGGCTTTAAGGTCAGCTTAGGTTTCAGCGTTGGTAGGGTTTAAGGTTAGGTTTAGGGATGACACATTTTCTTCAGTTGTCATCATGGACAAAATAATTCTATCTGAAGTTTCTAAGTCAGAAATGTATTTCATCTGGGGGCGCCTGGGTGGCTCCGTGTGTTAAGCCTCTGCCTTGGGCTCAGGTCATGATCTCAGGGTCCTGGGATCGAGCCCTTCATCAGGCTCTCTGCTTGACCGGGAGCCTGCTTCCCCATCTTTCTCTCTGCCTGCCTCTCTGCCTACTTGTGATCTCTGTCTGTCAAATAAATAGAATTAGTAAAATCTATTATATGATCTTTTACAAACCATTTCCTATCTTTGCATTTCTTGTGCCAAGACAGACAAGGATTATTTAAAACCCTGAAGAGAGTGCTCTTGCTTTTAAATTGCCTGTAACCTTCGTGTAATAGATTTATGATTGATAATAGATTTAGTTAAAATATAACTATTTAAAATATTTACTCTCAGTAAACGATTTCAACCTATGCTCATTTAAGTAACTTGGTGCATAATCCCTTTTCTATTAAACCATAGTGCAAGGACCAATGCCGCGTTCCCGAGAGAACCCCAAGCTATTTTTCTAGAATGGCTGTATGCTATATATGCCGTCCTGTTTTCACTCCCTTTGTGGAGCACCTACCCTGGAGGTCATGTAATAACCAATGACCAAAAAAACAAACCAAAAACTCAAACATCCAGGTCGAAGTGCCATCCCTGCCTGGAGTGGAGGAGACTGCTCAGACAGATCCCAGGCAGACATCTCAGCCCAGGCCTGTGTTGGGGAAGCTGGTTCCTGGCTTTGGGCGCAAACTGGAAGCCAGCAAACTGACCCAAGAGTGCAGGCGGCGTTTAGGACTGATGATCTTTTGACAGCCAGGCTGCGCGTGGACACCCGCTCAGGGAGCCAGGCTAGGAGGCTGCCCAGCGCAGGCGCTGGCAATGCAGCAGCATGCCAGGGCTTAGCCCCGCACCCCAGCATGGGCTCCGGCCTCAGAAGTGAGGGGGCGGGGCCAGCATAGAGAAGGGTCTTTGCTAATTTCCAAAGCTGGAAGTGAGCTCTCAGAGGACTCAGGAGGGAGGGGGGCGGGGGGCGGGGGCGGGTCGGGGGCGGCCGGGAGAAGGGGCTTTGCTAATTGCCCAGGCGGGAAGGAGGGGCGCGCAGCGCCAGGGTGCTGTGCTGCAGCCCATTCGGGACTGCAGGACCCACCATACTCGCTGCCCCTGCACTCTCATGCTCCAGCCTAGCCCATGAGGCCGTGGTGTCCTGTTCCCATTCCCGCCGCCTGCTGCCCCTCCCCGCCCAATGGCTTCTCTGGAGGACCCTCTACTCACAGGTAAAGTGACACCACGACGCGCCCTCACCTGAAGCAGAAAACGCGGTCCAGGAGCTGGGCGTGGGATGTTTGGGCCCCAGCCTCCCGCCAACCCCAGGGCACCAGGACCACCCCAGACGCTGTGCCACACCCTGTCCGCAGGGGGTCAGGCCGGGACAGCGCCACAGGAGGTACCCCCCCCCCCGCCAGAGGGCAGGCTAGCCCCCATAGTTGGGCACCCCCACGCGCTTTTCAGAGCCTCCTGCCATTTCCAGGGCACCCAGAACCCAGAGAGTGAGGCCTTGGGTGCTTTCTAGAGACAGATTCAAGGCAATTTTTCGACTTTGGGACTCAGAGTTAACATAGTTTTCATTTGTGATTATTATTTTTTGTGGGTGCCATAGCTTTTCTTTTGACCTATGGTTGTTTTCACTCCCGGTTCTGAAGAAGCCCCTAAATCCTAACCCTGTTTAGGACTCTGAAAGCTCTCAGAGCAGCAGTGCTGGGGGACAGTGTGGACACATGTTTTGGTTTCTCCTCTGGCCTGCTTCTGTGGCAGCCCCGCTCTGTCCTCCTCAGACTTCAGAGCAATATCTGAACAAGTGGAGAAGCAACCAGGGGGTCAGGAAGGTGGCCACCGAAGAGTGACTTCTCTGGAGGGTGGCTGAGCTAGCAAGTGAGCATGTTAGTCCAGCTCTGCCTGCATTCAGTATGGAGCTGAACAGGGGCCAGGGAAGGGGAGGAGGAGCAGAGAGCAGGGACAAAGGGACCAAAGAGGAGATTCAGATGAAGGGAAGTAATGGGGAGGAAAGAGAAGAAACTCTAGAAGACAGGTATGTAGAAAGGAAAAGGGATGAAGTGGGCATTGGGAAAGGGCACCACCAGGGAAGGAGAGAGGGGAAGGAAAGAGGGAGGAAGAGAGGAAAGGGGAAAGGGAGAAGGGAGGAGTCAGCATGCCAGGGCTCCCCCTGCATCTGAAGAAGAGGTGGCTGCTCCAGCTTGTCAAACAGGGTGCTCACTCTTTGGCCCCAGTTTCTGCTCCCAGTGCTACTGGGCTTTTCAAGGAAGGCAGGCTGTCCCTTGGGACCTACTGGAGCCCACTGGAGCCCACAGGAGGGTGGGAGAATTAAGATGCCACCGGGTACTGTCCTGAGCTGCTCCCAGCCACCAGCCTCACCACATGGTGCAAGAGGGAACCAGAACAAAGGAAGGATACAGGCCAGCATGTCTGCTGGTGGCCCTGGGCACTTAGCTCATCGCAGTGAACCACACGGCCTCCTCAACCCACGCTTTCAAAGCCTCCTTCTTCGTTTCTGGCTTTCATGTCTGTAGGAACATGAGCCAGATCTAACTCATCTCCGACAGACAATTCTGACTCACCCCGTGTCAGATTTTTATGAGTGGCTGTGATAGAGTAAGATAGCAATGCTCCAACAAACGGACTGTTTCCTCCCACTTGACCTCAACAGTCTTATACATTTTCTTAGCGAAAACATCTTGTCTCCTTCCATTAAGCTCATAACGTGGTCTAGGAGTATACATGCGCCTTCGGTAGATGCGAAGCGATACAGAGGTCTTTTTTTTTTTTTTAAATTTTACAAGGTAAAGTCAGTGAACACATCCAACTTGACCAATACGTCTCTAAAATGTCAATCCAGGCAAAGCTTTTTCTGCCTACAGTTTGGAGCCTACGTGGTGACATTTTTAAAATGCTTTCAGTCCCTCAGTGAGGCTCTTAGAAGCTAGCCAGGGCTTACTACGTGCCAGGCACTGTGTCAGGTGTTGGAGCTAAAGGGAAAGAGAGCTTGGAGGCTAGCTGGGGAGGGACATCCATGACACAAGCACAGCTAGAAACGGAGGCCAGTGCTAGAAAAGAGAGAGCAGGCTGCATGGAGAGTGTGTACCATGGGGCTTGTGAGCTCACGAATAAGTGGGAGTAACTGGAGTGGGGAGATGGGGGAGAGAAGAGGGTCTTCCCATCAATGGGAATCACCTGTGCTTGGAGGCAGGTGGCATGAGAGGTCTCCACAGGAAGAAGGAGGCAGTGTGGTTGAAGGGCAGAGAGATGGGGCAGAACAGGCATCAGTCAGTTGGAGGGGTATGAATAGACTGATGGGAGGATTATGGGTGCCTTTGGAGGACTGAGAATTTGTTAGAAGATCAGTGCAGATTTCTATGGAGACAAATGCCAGGAACTGATAGGTCTTTGAAAGGTCACTCTGGCTGCCTTTTGGCAAAGGGGTTGGTAAAAGGCACTTGCAGGTGTGAACACACCAGGTGGGAGGTGAGTGCAGGAAATCGGGTGAGGGAGCATGGGAACTTGGTCCCGGGGTATATAAGGGAGAATAGCCTTTAAGGAGTTCCACAAATTGGCACCAGCTGTGGCTTCATTACAGAGCTGGAAGGGGGAGGTGGGTGTGTCCTGGAGGTTACAGAAATTACATGAGAAAGGGAAGTCTTTTTAGATCTCTTTTTCAACTAGAGGAACTCTCACCTTATTGATAGAATTCCAGAGTGGGAACCAATGATATGAGGACATCTTTGAAATGTCTGAATATGTTCTTCGACATCTTTGCAAGTGACGAGGAGACCTTGACCTTAGGAGGCCTTGGCCCTCTTTGTAGCCAGAAAGATTTCACCTACAGATTTGGGTTCTCCCTTTTAAAGTCAAGGAGTCAGTCCTTCCAAAGGACACCTCCTATCATTTTACCCTCTCATCATACCTCACGTGCTGGCATCTCCAAGACCCTCTGTTCCAGGTTGAGAGTATCCACTTTGGCCGGGCTGGTCTTGCCAAGAACACCACCACAGGAAATCTAGAGCCTGTAGTGCTATTAATAACATCATCTCAGACTGTGTTTGCTGCCCTCTTGGCCTCTTCCCACCATGACTCACTGAAGCTTTTTAAACATTGTATCCATTATGCTATAGTTCCCAAAGGTCATCTTCTCTAGTGCCATTAGTTTTTAGGGGACCAGGCAAACCTTAAACTTGTCCCCCTTAATTGGATCCCTGTGCCCCCACAATCTCTTTGAATGCCTTTCACCATGATCCTTGAATGAGATCTGAGACCACTGCTGGTACCTAACACTTCTTGGCACCTTGTCTGCTAGGTTCTTGGAAGAGGAGGTGGCTATGGAGGTGAGTGGGAATGGGAGTGGGAGGATTTCTCCCTTCACTTCCCTTTTTGTGTTTTCAAATAATGGGTTTTGAGGGGGAGGGAAAGGTTAACCAGACCATTTATTTTCCATCTCCCATCGATAAAATGTCACACAGGAGAGAGGTGGCAGAAACGCACTTTCAGGTTAATTTTTTTACAAGGAAGATTGACTTATGAACCTACTTTGTTATTCCCTTTCATTCAATTTCCCTGTACCTCCTTTTCTATGAAGCGTAACGGTAACCCATTATTATTTTTATTGTTGGCACGTGCTTTGTGAACCATAAAGTGTACGCTATAAATGGGAGCGCTTTTCTTTTTTTTTTTTTTTTTGTAGTTTACGAAAAACTAATATTTTTTAAATTAATTTTTTATTTATTTTCAGCATAACAGTATTCATTCTTTTTGCACCACACCCAGTGCTCCATGCAAGCAGTGCCCTCTATGATACCCAACACCTGGTACCCCAACCTCCAAATCCCCCGCCCCTTCAAAACCCTCAGATTGTTTTTCAGAGTCCATAGTCTCTCATGATTCAGCTCCCCTTCCAATTTCCCCCACCTCCCTTCTCGTCTCTAACTCCCCATGTCCATGAAAAACTAATTTAAAAACATTCATCCACCAGAGTACCCAAAGGGCTCCCATATAAACTATCTGTCGTTACATTATGTCCCGACGTGGAGCTCGATCCCAGGATCCTGAGATAATGACCTGAACTGAAGGCAGAGGCTTTAACACACTGAGCCACCAGCCCCAATGTATTCTCTTCAGTACCAGAATTTGTAACCAATTGACAGATGAAAAAGGAGGCAGTCAAGTGAAAATCAATAGGTCTTAGACCTGCAAGAAATTTGAATTAGATGAATTCAGCTACTCAGGCACTGTTTCACATTTTCAGATCTCTGCAGAAAAGGGGTTAACCTTTTTACAGCATGTAAAAGAGAAGACTATAACACATACTATGTGTAAGCATGTAAATATCAAAAAATATCCCATTAGTTGCTAAGACACACAGGGCCTATATTTTCTCTCAAATTCATGAATATGTAGGAGCAATAAGTGAGAAGTGAATGTATACTTTTCACTTCGAAGTCTTTTAGAAATCTAAAATATGACTTTCTATGGTTTGTGTCTCCATATTCCTTTATTGCCAGTTTGAACAAATCCACATGCTTTGATTCAAAGGTAATAAATTCCTCTTATTTGGAAACATGATGTTTATTTTTATTCTCTCACCCTTAGCAGGTGGTTTCATTTTAGCACACTTCAGAGTTATAATTTCATGCTTATTAAAAACATTTATTATGATCTACATAGATGAATGAAACTTTTATTTTATTAAATTATTTGACAAAAAATCTGTTATTTTTAAAAATGTATTTCCTTTAGGGTTATTTTAGAGCGTTCAGAGAGGATCTAGGAGTGTGGTATTATGTAGTTTTTAAGTAGGTATGAAATGGTTATTTATAGGATTGTTTCTTTAAGGCTTATGTATATTGTCCATTATATGCTATAAAATATTTTGAAAGTAAATTTAAGGTATGTTTTACATAGTTTATTTTTTGGAAATAAATATTGAAATGACTTGTGAAATTCAGTATATTCTCAACATTAATTTATTTTGAAATTTACCAGTTGTCTACTGAACTATTATATGGCAGATATTACTTCAGACTACACTGGTAAATGAAATACTTGGCTTTGTAGAACTTTTATTTTAATGGGTGAGACAATTCAAAGCTATAAACCTTAATAAAAATTGCATAGTGCATTCAAAAAGGATGAGTACAATGGGGAAAAAGAAAAACTCGATCAGGGTGAGAAAAATCAAGGTTGCTAGGCAGGGGATGGGGAGTTAAAATTTTTAATAGGAAGATCAGGGTAGTTACAATGAAGCTGACAATTGAACAAAGGTATGGAAACGTGATGAATTTGCGCAGAACTATCAGCAATAAGGTCACTCCAGACAAAGGAATTGGCTATCTTGAAGGCCATAAGGTTGGATCATGCCTGGCATATCTGAGGAATAGCAAGGAGGCCACTGTGAGTGACTGAAGAGTAGCAGGGAAAGAGGTCACAGAGGTTAAATGAGTGGCTAGATCATGTAAAAGCTTAGAAGTCATTGTAAAACTCTGGCTTTTATATTTGGAAACTTACTGTGTGATAGAATTTCTGCTAATAACTGAGAGTTCAATTGTCCATAAAATTTCAAGGACTCTTATTCTAGTAAGACAGAATGAAGAGAAAGAGTTCATATTTTCACATGGTGTAACAAATGCTCAGAGATGCAAGTGTAGGAAGCTATAGGATCACAGAAGAAGGCACTAAAATCACACCAATATATTTGATGACTGTGACTATATATAAATTTGTATTTTCTAGATTTTTTATAGTCATGGAATCACACTGTATATACTATTCATTGCCTGGCTTTTCTTTTCTCAGCATCATTACTTTGAGAATCTCCAATTGTAAATAGTTCATTTTGATGTTGAATAGTAATCTCTTTAATGAATAGATCATAATTTTTCTTTGCTCTATGGATGGACATTGATGAACATTTCCACTGTTTTCAATTCTTAAAAATAAAGCTGCTATGAAATTCATATACAAGTCCCTGTATGAACATAGGGCTTGTTTCTCTTGGTTAAATGCCTAGAAGTAAAATGGCTATTTTTGTAACTGCAACATATTTTGCATTTAAAAAAATTTTCAAACTATTTTCCAAAGTGGTTGTATCATGATATATGCCAACAACAGTTTAGATTTTTTGTTGCTTCTCAATCTAGCTCAGACCAAGTACAATTAGCCTTTATAATTTTAGCCATTCTAATAGATATGTAAGCATGTCTCATTATGATTTTAATTTGTATTTCTTTAATGTCTAAATGTTGAGAAATTTGTCATGTGCCTATAAGCCATCCATATACTTTTGGTGACATGTCTCTTCCATTATTTCCTTCACATGTAAAATTGGATACTCTGTTTGGTTATTAGTAAGGTTTTTTATTTTTATTCATATTTAAATAATCAGAGTAGATGTCCATTATCAGATATGTAATTTGGAAATCGCTTGTCCATCTTTACAGTTTCTCAATGGAGCTTTGATAGCTGTGTCTTTCAAGAAATATGCTACTTCTTTCCTGGTACACGGAGGTATGACTAGAACATTATCAATGTTGACCTTTGCAAAGAAAATCATGGCTTAAGATATATGTAGTCTGCAGTTGTTGGGAGTGTTAACCATCCTTGCCTCTAACTCATCTCTCACTGCCCACACATTCAGATATAGGGGAATATTGATTGACAAAATATTAATTGCCAAATAACACTAGTTAGAGAATAAGAAAAATGCAGGCACCTGATTATATAATATTACATAAATAAAATGTGTTTTTATAAGTGCTATTGGAAGTAAATTCCTCAATACTTTAATCACACAGAATGATGGAATCCTAGATTTTTTTTTCTTGTATTTACTAAGAAAATGATCATGCCTCAAGTATATTAAAATGGAATAGGGAAAATTAAAAATTGTTTTAAGATGATTTGCGTGTGTTGTGCGTATGTGAGAGAGAAAGTGAGAGAGAAAGATAAAGAAAAAGAGAAAGGGAAAGACAGAGAGGTGGCTGCAGTGAATTGATAAGTTGGAGGATAGATTTTAAAGTTTTGTCTTTTGCTTTCTACATTTCTTTTTCCTTAGGTACAAGAGAACAATCAGTAATATCTCAGAAGCCTGCTGGTAACATCAGCAGAAAGAATTAGAGGTTCCCAGAAAATTAAGATGACATATAGTTTTCCTGACATAAGAAAATCATTTTTTGTCCCCAGCTATTTTCAATGATCTATACCCCACCTGTGTACTTGCCCAAGCACACTTCTTCCTAAACTTCCTGGGAGGTACTTAAAAAGAAATGCAAAAACCTCACTCCTTAAGGATTTTGAGGGAACAAGGCAATGGGAAAACTAACAGTCACCACCAGACCAGGAAATAGCCTAAGCTATTGAGACAATAAATCAGTGGTAAAACTCCTAGTGCTATTTCAAAAGCAATCAAGGCCTTGCATTCCTTGTCCCAGAAAATGAGCCCAAGACCCCATCTAGTTTCTATCTGCTCTTGAAGCCTGCAGAGTCCCTTTCCCTTGTCCAACAGTTACCTCTGCTTTATTCTAACGTTGAAGTTTCTGCCCTCGGTGGAATACAAGCTTCATTCAGGTGAACATGCAATACATATTGCACAAATACATATGTGGATGTGCATGCATCCACAACCTTATGACCAACCATACACGGAATAATAAAACTCTCCCTTCTGAGTATTCATCTTAAATACTAAATAAAAATCTCTCTCCTGTTCAAACAGTCAAGGCTTTGGAACTTATTCCCTGTGATCTCCTTGTATGTTGTAAACAAAGATTCCTTTGTTTGACAACTCCACCTGTTTCTGTGATTCACCAAAGACTGACCTCAGTTAGTTCAGTTGCTGTAATGGCTTTCACTACTCTGATTCTACCTCTGCAAGTCTCCAAATTTAACTATTTTTTCTCCCAATTCTGCATGTTCTTGGCTTTAAACTGCAACTCTGAAGAGAAGATTTGCTTGTTTAAAAAAAAAAATCAAGAAAAGGTAGTAGTAGTTAACATTGTTACTTTGAACTTCCTGCCCTAAGGGGCTCTCCTGTTCTTTCTCTTTGACTTCCTGGACTAAAACGACAGAAATTTGGCAATACATCACTCCCCAATCCAGATTACTGCCAGAACAGTTTATACTCTTAGAAAAATATTAGTTTAAAAGATCACATAATTAAATACTTAAGCATGTAGTGTAATATAGTGGTTTACAAGAAATATATTTTGGTCATCTGAATATTTGGTTTTCAACCATGGCTACTGACTCACAGCTCCTAAAACTCTTGGGATTTCCTGTGATAAGGGTGAGAGAGGTGTGTTTTGTTCTGTTAATGAAGTGACCTTCAGACCTCACTCAAGGCAAGGGCTGTTTGCCTGAAGGACCAACCACTTGGTGAAAGCCTTCACAACTTTTTGCCTCCCCTTCCTCCCAATACAGGATTATCTGGGGAGGGAAGAGGATCTGGAGATTAGATCAGCAAATGACAATGATTTAGTCAGTCATGACTATGTCATGAAGCCTCCACAGAAAAGCTGAAAGGACTGGGTTCAGAAAGCTTTTAGTTTGTGAAATGTATGAAAAGGCAGGAAGAGTGGCAGTCTTACAGAAGGTAATAGAAGCTCTGTGCCCATTCTCCATACCTTGCCCTGTGCACTTCTTTATCTATCTATTGATTTAAATCTTCTATTATATCTTTTAATAAGCTGGCAAACATAAAGTAAGTATTTTTCTGAGTTTTGTGAGTCCCTGTAGCAAATTAAAAGAACGTAAGAAGTAGGCCACTGGGACCTCCAACCTGTAGTTGCTCAGTCACAAGCACAGGTAATAACCTGGGGCCTACAGTGAGACTGGCATCTGAGGTGGGGTTGGAGATAGTCTTGGAGGACTGATCCCTTAACTGATGAAATCTTACACTATGTTCAGGTAGATAGTGTCAGAATTTAGTTGAATTCTTGGAGATCCTGCTGTTGTCTGAAAATTATTTGGCATTGTTGGTATGATGTCCTAAAACCCAAAAAGATATAGCTACCTCAAAATAAGAATACGGTTGACAGCTTATATATAATAAGTGAGTATTTCAGGGATTTAAAATATACCCAATAAATAATGTAAGGAAATAAGGAAAGATTTTGAAATAAAAACAAGAATAAGAACCTAGTGGTACTAATAGATTAAATATATGTAATCTAGTTGAATTAAGAATACAATGGATAGAATACGTAATGGATTCAATAGAGATAAGAAGTCACTTAAGGATATAGTCATCTGGATACCAGCAAAGCATTAAAATTATCAATATAAAAGAGGTGTAAGATGTAGGTGATGTGTGTGGAACAAAAGCTAGAGAAGAAATTAGATTTCCTTACTACTCATAGCCTGTTGACAAGTCCTTGAAGCTCCTCTGGGGACTCAGCTGCTTCCATGTGGACACATCCACTCAGGGCAAAAAGCATTCTTAGTCCACCCCCCAGGATACTGAAAATCTACTTTCACATGTAAAAATTACTTTGGAAACTTCTTTATCTCTACTCCCCACCCCTGCCCTCAAGATATACATTGGCAATCATCTCCCAAGCATATACCCACTGATACACATCAGAAGAGTCTCTTCCCTGAGTTTTTACTAAATAGTAATAAATGACCTTTCCCTAACAATAGCTAGCCCCCTCAAGGTCCTGGAAACCTTGTTTATAAAATACCTTGGAGGCTTGTGCTATCCCTAACCTCCTCCCAAATTGAAAGTATATAATCAGCCACTCTTCATGACCCTCTCTCTCTACTCCAAATAAATAAATAAATATTTTTAAATAAAATAAAATAAATGACTTTTTTTAAATGAAAGAAGAAAAAGGAAAGAAATATTTGAATATTAATGTACATCTATTTCTCAAGCATAAAATAGTCAAGACACTGGATTAAAACTTACATACAAGAAAAGAAAGAAAATATTCATAACTAGAGTTGACTCTATGAATCCCAAACTAGGGCATACATACCAAAGACACACAAAAAAAATCACAAGTGTTAGAGAGAAAAAAAATAATTCATTAATAAAGAAACAAGAATCAGACTGACAGAAATTTTTTAAATAACATCAGATATAAAAAAGAATGAAGTAATAGCTTTATTATCTTGAAAAAAAATCACAAATGGAAACATTTAGATCCTTATAAAATGTCATTGGCATAGGAAGGCATAATAAAAAAAATATTTTCAGGAATACAGATCACAGATAATTTGCCTTAATTTGTGTAGGCAGCACTTAAATACTAATATTATTTTAACAGTTAAAATATACTCTATGATCTTTGAGGTTGGGGAAAAGAGGATGACCAAGTCATCTTGAAATAATTCAGTTTCATGAAAAAAGTAAAAAGATCAAAAAAAAGACTTGTAGAAAAGAGAGATAAAACATATGCATAATAAAAATAAATAAATAAATAAACAGCTGGAGTGCCTGGGTGACTTAGTCGGTTCAAGTGTCTGCCTTCAGCTCAGGTGATGATCCCAGGGTCCTGGTATTGAGCCCTGCATCAGGCTCCCTGCTCAGTGGAGAGTCTGCTTCTCCCTCCCATTGAGAAAAAAAATTTGACTTATTTATTTGAGAGAGATAATCTTTAAATTTTACTTATTTATTTGAGAGAGAGTGAGAAAAGAAAAACATGCACACAGCAGAGGGAATAACAGAGGGAGAGGGAGAAGCACGCCACTGAGCAGGGAACCCCCTGCGGGGCTCTATCCCAGGACCCGGGTATTATGACCTGAGCTATAGGTAGACACTTAACTCAGGTACCCCAATAAATACAATCTTTTAAAAAAAATAAATAATAATAAAAATAAATAATATTTCAGATAGTATGATTTTTTTAATGTGAGACTTGGTATAAAAACAGGATGACATACTTGTCTAATTATAGCAAAGACTTTGATAAGTTTAGATGCAGTAGTACATAAAAAATTTAACTTCTTTCATTAACTGATAATTTAATTAGATTAAATTAAGAGACATCAAAATTTAGAGAATCTAATAGTCCTGATCTATTAATAAATGTAGCCATCCTGACCCCAAAACAAGAGTCTTCAGTAAGTATATAAGCATAAGTTGAACATTTACACAAACAGGCCATTATTTAGGCCAGAAGTATATGCCAATAAATTCCTAGAGTTAAATATCAGGCTATATTTTCCAAGAATAAGGCAATAAAATTAGAAAACAATGACCAAAATATTAAATTCATATAATTGGAAGTTAACTTCATACCTAAAAAGAAATAATACAGCTAATTCAGAAATTTTTAGAATTACAGTACTTTGGTAATATCAACTCTCAAAATGAGTAACGGACAGGTGGGGCTAGCAAGAGACTCGTGGGAGGATTAAATCATGGGCCCCTGTATCTCAGGTGCAGTAGAAGCAGTGGATTTGGAATTTCAGTTTTTCCACAACGTTCCACCACAAGCTGGTTAGAACTGTGCAAAAGCAGGAAGGGAAGCCCCAGTAAAGTGGACTGGGGATGCCAGAAGGGGAGGCTGGAAGGGGGCGCCTGGTGCTCAGTGCCCATTACAGACCCCACATTGCAATCCCCCACAGGAGAGACTCACCAATTTTAGGCCCCACAGGGGAAGCTGGAGGTTCATCTCCTGACTTTTTGTAGGAGCTTTGCAGCTCAGCTGGTGAGAATTCTCCATCACCCTGCCTTTCTCCAAGGGACTTTTCCTCAAGCACCCTTCCCAACTTCTTCCTCCTCCATGAAATAATGTTCCTCTCCTTTGTTTCTCGCACTTGCCTGTGTTGGGACCTTAGCTTGCTCAGCCCAGACTGCCATTCTCTGCTCTTCCCAATTAAACCCATGCTGCTGGTCAAATAACTGGCAGATTGAGTTTAAGGCCAATTGAACTATTAAATTCAAGAACTTGCAAGGAACAAAATCAATATGCACAAATTAGTGGCACTCCTAGGTGCTCCGAAGGAACCATCAGAAAGAGACTGCGGAAAACGATCTCATTTACACCTGCATCCAAGACAGCAAGATACCTGGGAGGCCCCTGAACCAAGAAGGTGACAGACCTGTTCTCTGACAGCCCTGCAACAATGACGATAGACAGGGAGGGGTACACACAGAGATGGGGAGGCACTGTGCTCAGGGAAGAACCCACACTGGGAAAATACCTACTCTCCCCAAAACCGTCTACAGAGTCCTCACTCTGGCTCCCGAATTTCCGGACTCGGTGCAAGCCTGGAGTGGGTGTGGACACGGGAAGGACCCCGCAGGGCTGAGGTGGGGAGAGCACAAGCACCGAAGCAGGGGGACGCTCCCTGACTGCAGACCATCTGAGGAGCCCAAGGAACCTAATCCGCGAGCACACAAACACAGATGAGGACCTAGGAGCACCCGAGCCCAGAAAGGGGGGACCCCACAGCCCCGCGCACAGCACAGCAGGAGGCCACGTCTCCTCACACAAAACGACGGAAGCCCCAGTGTCTACACAGGGCGCCCTTCCTCTGTGGGGTCCTGAGACCACAAACCCCTTGACAGTGCACTCAGGCGGCTTCTCCTCAGCTCCTCCAGCATCTGGTCCTTAGGAGGTTGGACTGCTGCCAGTGTGGGCGCGTCCTCCACAACGGGTCCGGTCAGTGTGGATGCAGAGCCACACCCTCCTCAGCTTGTCCTGTCAGGGTGGGAGGCGCCCCACATTCTCCAGAAGTCTCCACAGAGGGTCCTGAAGAGGCGGGGCTCTGGTCCCAGCTGTGGCTGTGCAGCCTGGGCTCAGGGCGGAGCTGGGGTCTGGCGCCCTCTGCAGGCGGTGCAAGGCAGTGCAGGACTGTGGGAGCTCACCCTTCAGTGGAAGGTCCTGCTCCCTCCTGGGGTCCAGCTGATGCCATTTCATTCCGGAAATTCAAGCTGCATGGAGCCCAATACCCCCCAACTTCCCCCCAAATAGCTAAGGAACAATGAATTGGAAACAATGTGGAATTACAACAGTCCTTGACCCAAACAGTGTCACTGAACATGGCCCTGATGCAGACCCACACTCTGACCTCAACTTGGTCTCAAGCCTGGACCCTACCCTAATCCAAGACCCTAACCCTAGCCCCCAACCCAAACAATGTTCACAAGAATCAAAAGGTAGAAACTGCAAATATCCATCAATGGCAAGTGCCTAAGCAAAGTGTGGTGAAGCATTTGAATTTGGGTACAGGTTCAGGTTTTAGTCAGAGTTCTAGATCAGGCTTTGGGTTTAGTGTTAGGGTGAGGGTTTAGAGTGAAGGACAAGGGAACAGAGTTATAGTTTAGGGCTTTAAGTTTATGATTTAGGCTTTAAGACTCAGGGCTTATGGGATAAAGTTCAAGGTCAAATTTGGGGTTTGACTTCATGCTGAGATTTGGGTTCAGGTTTCATGACTTGGAGGTCTGGTTTAGGGTTTGGGTTCGTGGTTCAGGGCTTGGATCCAGGGCTCAGGTACAGGCTTTGGGTTCCATTCCAGGTTTGGGATTCAGGGTTCTAGTTTGGGCTTTAAGGTCAGCTTAGGTTTCAGCGTTGGTAGGGTTTAAGGTTAGGTTTAGGGATGACACATTTTCTTCAGTTGTCATCATGGACAAAATAATTCTATCTGAAGTTTCTAAGTCAGAAATGTATTTCATCTGGGGGCGCCTGGGTGGCTCCGTGTGTTAAGCCTCTGCCTTGGGCTCAGGTCATGATCTCAGGGTCCTGGGATCGAGCCCTTCATCAGGCTCTCTGCTTGACGGGGAGCCTGCTTCCCCATCTTTCTCTCTGCCTGCCTCTCTGCCTACTTGTAATCTCTGTCTGTCAAATAAATAGAATTAGTAAAAGCTATTATATGATCTTTTACAAACCATTTCCTATCTTTGCATTCTCATGTGCCAAGAGAGACAGGGGTTATTTAAAACCCTGAAGAGAAAGCTCTCTCTTTTAAATTGCCTGTAACCTTCGTGTAATAGATTTATGATTGATAATAGATTTAGTTAAAATATAACTATTTAAAATATTTACTCTCAGTAAACGATTTCAACCTATGCTCATTTAAGTAACTTGGTGCATAATCCCTTTTCTATTAAACCATAGTGCAAGGACCAATGCCGCGTTTCTGAGAGAACCCCAAGCTATTTTTCTAGAATGGCTGTATGCTATATATGGCGTCCTGTTTTCACTCCCTTTGTGGAGCACCTACCCTGGAGGTCATGTAATAACCAATGACCAAAAAAACAAACAAGAAACCCAAACATCCAGGTCGAAGTGCCATCCCTGCCTGGAGTGGAGGAGACTGCTCAGACAGATCCCAGGCAGGCATCTCAGCCCAGGCCTGTGCTGGGGAAGCTGGTTCCTGGCTTTGGGCGCAATCTGGAAGCCAGCAAACTGACCCAAGAGTGCAGCTGGCGTTTAGGACTGATGATCTTTTCGCAGCCAGGCTGCGCGTGGACACCCGCTCAGGGAGCCAGGCTAGGAGGCTGCCCAGGGCAGGCGCTGGCAATGCAGCAGCATGCCAGGGCTTAGCCCCGCACCCCAGCATGGGCTCCGGCCTCAGAAGTGAGGGGGCGGGGCCAGCGCAGAGAAGGGTCTTTGCTAATTTCCAAAGCTGGAAGTGAGCTCTCAGAGGACTCAGGAGGGAGGGGGGCGGGGGCGGCCGGGAGAGGGGCTTTGCTAATTGCCCAGGCGGGAAGGAGGGGCGCGCAGCGCCAGTGTGCAGTGCTGCAGCCCATTTGGGACTGCAGGACCCACCATACTCGCTGCCCCTGCACTCCCATGCTCCAGCCTAGCCCCTGAGGCCGCGGTGTGCTGTTCCCGTTCCCGCCGCCTGCTGCCCCTCCCCGCCCCATGGCTTCTCTGGAGGACCCTCTGCTCACAGGTAAAGTGACACCACGACACGCCCTCACCTGAAGCAGAAAACGCAGTCCAGGAGCTGGGCGCAGCCTCCCGCCAACCCCAGGGCACCAGGACCACCCCAGACGCTGCGCCACACCCTGTCCGCAGGGGGTCAGGCCGGGACAGCGCCACAGGAGGTACCCCCCCCCCTGCCAGCGGGCAGGCTAGCCCCCATAGTTCTGCACCCCCACGCGCTTTTCAGAGCCTCCTGCCATTCCCAGGGCACCCAGAACCCAGAGAGTGAGGCCTTGGGTGTTCTCTAGTGACAGATTCAAGGCAATTTTTCGACTTTGGGACTCAGAGTTAACATAGTTTTCATTTGTGATTATTATTTTTGTGTGGGGGCCGTCGCTTTTCTTTTGACCTAGGCTTGTTTTCACTCCCGGTTCTGAAGAAGCCCCTAAATCCTAACCCTTTGAGGACTCCGAAAGCTCTCAGAGCAGCAGTGCTGGGGGACAGTGTGGACACATGGTTTGGTTTCTCCTCTGGCCTGCTTCTGTGGCAGCCCCGCTCTGTCCTCCTCAGACTTCAGAGCAATATCTGAACAAGTGGAGAAGCGACCAGGGGGTCAGGAAGGTGGCCACCGAAGAGTGACTTCTCTGGAGGGTGGCTGAGCTAGCAAGTGAGCATGTTAGTCCAGCTCTGCCTGCATTCAGTATGGAGCTGAACAGGGGCCAGGGAAGGGGAGGAGGAGCAGAGAGCAGGGACAAAGGGACCAAAGAGGAGATTCAGATGAAGGGAAGTAATGGGGAGGAAAGAGAAGAAACTCTAGAAGACAGGTATGTAGAAAGGAAAAGGGATGAAGTGGGCATTGGGAAAGGGCACCACCAGGGAAGGAGAGAGGGGAAGAAAAGAGGGAGGAAAGAGGAAAGGGGAAAGGGAGAAGGGAGGAGTCAGCATGCCAGGGCTCCCCCTGCATCTGAAGAAGAGGTGGCTGGTCCAGCTTGTCAAACAGGGTGCTCACTCTTTGGCCCCAGTTTCTGCTCCCAGTGCTACTGGGCTTTGCAAGGAAGACAGGCTGTCCCTTGGGACCTACTGGAGCCCACTGGAGCCCACAGGAGGGTGGGAGAGGTAAGATGCCACCAGGTCCTGTCCTGAGCTGCTCCCAGCCACCAGCCTCACCACATGGTGCAAGAGGGACCCCAGAACAAAGGACGGACACAGGCCAGCATGTCTGCTGGTGGCCCTGGGCACTTAGCTCATCGCAGTGAACCACACGGCCTCCTCAACCCACGCTTTCAAAGCCTCCTTCTTCGCTTCTGGCTTTCATGTCTGTAGGAACATGAGCCAGATCTAACTCATCTCCGACAGACAATTCTGACTCACCCCGTGTCAGATTTTTATGAGTGGCTGTGATAGAGTAAGATAGCAATGCTCCAACAAACGGACTGTTTCCTCCCACTTGACCTCAACAGTCTTATACATTTTCTTAGCGAAAACATCTTGTCTCCTTCCATTAAGCTCATAACGTGGTCTAATAGTATACATGCGCCTTCCTTAGATGCGAAGCGATACAGAGGTCCTTTTTTTTTTTTAATTTTACATGGTAAAGTCAGTGAACATATCCAACTTGACGAATACGTCTCTAAAATGTCAATCCAGGCAAAGCTTTTTCTGCCTACAGTTTCGAGCCTACGTGGTGACATTTTTAAAATGCTTTCAGTCCCTCAGTGAGGCTCTTAGAAGCTAGCCAGGGCTTACTACGTGCCAGGCACTGTGTCAGGTGTTGGAGCTAAAGGGAAGGAGAGCTTGGAGGCTGGCTGGGGAGGGACATCCATGACACAAGCACAGCTAGAAATGGAGGCCAATGCTAGAAAAGAGAGAGCAGGCTGCATGGAGAGTGTGTACCATGGGGCTTGTGAGCTCACGAATAAGTGGGAGTAACTGGAGTGGGGAGATGGGGGAGAGAAGAGGGTCTTCCCATCAATGGGAATCACCTGTGCTTGGAGGCAGGTGCCATGAGAGGTCTCCACAGGAAGAAGGAGGCAGTGTGGTTGAAGGGCAGAGAGATGGGGCAGAACAGGCATCAGTCAGTTGGAGGGGTATGAATAGACTGATGGGAGGATTATGGGTGCCTTTGGAGGACTGAGAATTTGTTAGAAGATCAGTGCAGATTTCTATGGAGACAAATGCCAGGAACTGATAGGTCTTTGAAAGGTCACTCTGGCTGCCTTTTGGCAAAGGGGTTGGTAAAAGGCACTTGCAGGTGTGAACACACCAGGTGGGAGGTGAGTGCAGGAAATCGGGTGAGGGAGCATGGGAACTTGGTCCCGGGGTATATAAGGGAGAATAGCCTTTAAGGAGTTCCACAAATTGGCACCAGCTGTGGCTTCATTACAGAGCTGGAAGGGGGAGGTGGGTGTGTCCTGGAGGTTACAGAAATTACATGAGAAAGGGAAGTCTTTTTAGATCTCTTTTTCAACTAGAGGAACTCTCACCTTATTGATAGAATTCCAGAGTGGGAACCAATGATATGAGGACATCTTTGAAATGTCTGAATATGTTCTTCGACATCTTTGCAAGTGACGAGGAGACCTTGACCTTAGGAGGCCTTGGCCCTCTTTGTAGCCAGAAAGATTTCACCTACAGATTTGGGTTCTCCCTTTTAAAGTCAAGGAGTCAGTCCTTCCAAAGGACACCTCCTATCATTTTACCCTCTCATCATACCTCACGTGCTGGCATCTCCAAGACCCTCTGTTCCAGGTTGAGAGTATCCACTTTGGCCGGGCTGGTCTTGCCAAGAACACCACAACAGGAAATCTAGAGCCTATAGTGCTATTAATAACATCATCTAAGACTGTGTTTGCTGCCCTCTTGGCCTCTTCCCACCATGACTCACTGAAGCTTTTTACACATGGTATCCATTATGCTATAGTTCCCAAAGCTCATCTTCTCTAGTGCCATTAGTTTTTAGGGGACCAGGCAAACCTTAAACTTGTCCCCCTTAATTGGATCCCTGTGCCCCCACAATCTCTTTGAATGCCTTTCACCATGATTCTTGAATGAGATCTGAGACCACTGCTGGTACCTAACACTTCTTGGCACCTTGTCTGCTAGGTTCTTGGAAGAGGAGGTGGCTATGGAGGTGAGTGGGGATGGGAGTGGGAGGATTTCTCCCTTCACTTCCCTTTTTGTGTTTTCAAATAATGGGTTTTGAGGGGGAGGGAAAGGTTAACCAGACCATTTATTTTCCATCTCCCATCGATAAAATGTCACACAGGAGAGAGGTGGCAGAAACGCACTTTCAGGTTAATTTTTTTACAAGGAAGATTGACTTATGAACCTACTTTGTTATTCCCTTTCATTCAATTTCCCTGTACCTCCTTTTCTATGAAGTGTAACGGTAACCCATTATTATTTTTATTGTTGGCACGTGCTTTGTGAACCATAAAGTGTACGCTATAAATGGGAGCGCTTTTCTTTTTTTTTTTTTTTTTGTAGTTTACGAAAAACTAATATTTTTTAAATTAATTTTTTATTTATTTTCAGCATAACAGTATTCATTCTTTTTGCACCACACCCAGTGCTCCATGCAAGCAGTGCCCTCTATGATACCCAACACCTGGTACCCCAACCTCCAAATCCCCCGCCCCTTCAAAACCCTCAGATTGTTTTTCAGAGTCCATAGTCTCTCATGATTCAGCTCCCCTTCCAATTTCCCCCACCTCCCTTCTCGTCTCTAACTCCCCATGTCCATGAAAAACTAATTTAAAAACATTCATCCACCAGAGTACCCAAAGGGCTCCCATATAAACTATCTGTCGTTACATTATGTCCCGACGTGGAGCTCGATCCCAGGATCCTGAGATAATGACCTGAACTGAAGGCAGAGGCTTTAACACACTGAGCCACCAGCCCCAATGTATTCTCTTCAGTACCAGAATTTGTAACCAATTGACAGATGAAAAAGGAGGCAGTCAAGTGAAAATCAATAGGTCTTAGACCTGCAAGAAATTTGAATTAGATGAATTCAGCTACTCAGGCACTGTTTCACATTTTCAGATCTCTGCAGAAAAGGGGTTAACCTTTTTACAGCATGTAAAAGAGAAGACTATAACACATACTATGTGTAAGCATGTAAATATCAAAAAATATCCCATTAGTTGCTAAGACACACAGGGCCTATATTTTCTCTCAAATTCATGAATATGTAGGAGCAATAAGTGAGAAGTGAATGTATACTTTTCACTTCGAAGTCTTTTAGAAATCTAAAATATGACTTTCTATGGTTTGTGTCTCCATATTCCTTTATTGCCAGTTTGAACAAATCCACATGCTTTGATTCAAAGGTAATAAATTCCTCTTATTTGGAAACATGATGTTTATTTTTATTCTCTCACCCTTAGCAGGTGGTTTCATTTTAGCACACTTCAGAGTTATAATTTCATGCTTATTAAAAACATTTATTATGATCTACATAGATGAATGAAACTTTTATTTTATTAAATTATTTGACAAAAAATCTGTTATTTTTAAAAATGTATTTCCTTTAGGGTTATTTTAGAGCGTTCAGAGAGGATCTAGGAGTGTGGTATTATGTAGTTTTTAAGTAGGTATGAAATGGTTATTTATAGGATTGTTTCTTTAAGGCTTATGTATATTGTCCATTATATGCTATAAAATATTTTGAAAGTAAATTTAAGGTATGTTTTACATAGTTTATTTTTTGGAAATAAATATTGAAATGACTTGTGAAATTCAGTATATTCTCAACATTAATTTATTTTGAAATTTACCAGTTGTCTACTGAACTATTATATGGCAGATATTACTTCAGACTACACTGGTAAATGAAATACTTGGCTTTGTAGAACTTTTATTTTAATGGGTGAGACAATTCAAAGCTATAAACCTTAATAAAAATTGCATAGTGCATTCAAAAAGGATGAGTACAATGGGGAAAAAGAAAAACTCGATCAGGGTGAGAAAAATCAAGGTTGCTAGGCAGGGGATGGGGAGTTAAAATTTTTAATAGGAAGATCAGGGTAGTTACAATGAAGCTGACAATTGAACAAAGGTATGGAAACGTGATGAATTTGCGCAGAACTATCAGCAATAAGGTCACTCCAGACAAAGGAATTGGCTATCTTGAAGGCCATAAGGTTGGATCATGCCTGGCATATCTGAGGAATAGCAAGGAGGCCACTGTGAGTGACTGAAGAGTAGCAGGGAAAGAGGTCACAGAGGTTAAATGAGTGGCTAGATCATGTAAAAGCTTAGAAGTCATTGTAAAACTCTGGCTTTTATATTTGGAAACTTACTGTGTGATAGAATTTCTGCTAATAACTGAGAGTTCAATTGTCCATAAAATTTCAAGGACTCTTATTCTAGTAAGACAGAATGAAGAGAAAGAGTTCATATTTTCACATGGTGTAACAAATGCTCAGAGATGCAAGTGTAGGAAGCTATAGGATCACAGAAGAAGGCACTAAAATCACACCAATATATTTGATGACTGTGACTATATATAAATTTGTATTTTCTAGATTTTTTATAGTCATGGAATCACACTGTATATACTATTCATTGCCTGGCTTTTCTTTTCTCAGCATCATTACTTTGAGAATCTCCAATTGTAAATAGTTCATTTTGATGTTGAATAGTAATCTCTTTAATGAATAGATCATAATTTTTCTTTGCTCTATGGATGGACATTGATGAACATTTCCACTGTTTTCAATTCTTAAAAATAAAGCTGCTATGAAATTCATATACAAGTCCCTGTATGAACATAGGGCTTGTTTCTCTTGGTTAAATGCCTAGAAGTAAAATGGCTATTTTTGTAACTGCAACATATTTTGCATTTAAAAAAATTTTCAAACTATTTTCCAAAGTGGTTGTATCATGATATATGCCAACAACAGTTTAGATTTTTTGTTGCTTCTCAATCTAGCTCAGACCAAGTACAATTAGCCTTTATAATTTTAGCCATTCTAATAGATATGTAAGCATGTCTCATTATGATTTTAATTTGTATTTCTTTAATGTCTAAATGTTGAGAAATTTGTCATGTGCCTATAAGCCATCCATATACTTTTGGTGACATGTCTCTTCCATTATTTCCTTCACATGTAAAATTGGATACTCTGTTTGGTTATTAGTAAGGTTTTTTTATTTTTATTCATATTTAAATAATCAGAGTAGATGTCCATTATCAGATATGTAATTTGGAAATCGCTTGTCCATCTTTACAGTTTCTCAATGGAGCTTTGATAGCTGTGTCTTTCAAGAAATATGCTACTTCTTTCCTGGTACACGGAGGTATGACTAGAACATTATCAATGTTGACCTTTGCAAAGAAAATCATGGCTTAAGATATATGTAGTCTGCAGTTGTTGGGAGTGTTCACCATCCTTGCCTCTAACTCATCTCTCACTGCCCACACATTCAGATATAGGGGAATATTGATTGACAAAATATTAATTGCCAAATAACACTAGTTAGAGAATAAGAAAAATGCAGGCACCTGATTATATAATATTACATAAATAAAATGTGTTTTTATAAGTGCTATTGGAAGTAAATTCCTCAATACTTTAATCACACAGAATGATGGAATCCTAGATTTTTTTTTCTTGTATTTACTAAGAAAATGATCATGCCTCAAGTATATTAAAATGGAATAGGGAAAATTAAAAATTGTTTTAAGATGATTTGCGTGTGTTGTGCGTATGTGAGAGAGAAAGTGAGAGAGAAAGATAAAGAAAAAGAGAAAGGGAAAGACAGAGAGGTGGCTGCAGTGAATTGATGAGTTGGAGGATAGATTTTAAAGTTTTGTCTTTTGCTTTCTACATTTCTTTTTCCTTAGGTACAAGAGAACAATCAGTAATATCTCAGAAGCCTGCTGGTAACATCAGCAGAAAGAATTAGAGGTTCCCAGAAAATTAAGATGACATATAGTTTTCCTGACATAAGAAAATCATTTTTTGTCCCCAGCTATTTTCAATGATCTATACCCCACCTGTGTACTTGCCCAAGCACACTTCTTCCTAAACTTCCTGGGAGGTTCTTAAAAAGAAATGCAAAAACCTCACTCCTTAAGGATTTTGAGGGAACAAGGCAATGGGAAAACTAACAGTCACCACCAGACCAGGAAATAGCCTAAGCTATTGAGACAATAAATCAGTGGTAAAACTCCTAGTGCTATTTCAAAAGCAATCAAGGCCTTGCATTCCTTGTCCCAGAAAATGAGCCCAAGACCCCATCTAGTTTCTATCTGCTCTTGAAGCCTGCAGAGTCCCTTTCCCTTGTCCAACAGTTACCTCTGCTTTATTCTAACATTGAAGTTTCTGCCCTCGGTGGAATACAAGCTTCATTCAGGTGAACATGCAATACATATTGCACAAATACATATGTGGATGTGCATGCAGCCACAACCTTATGACCAACCATACACGGAATAATAAAACTCTCCCTTCTGAGTATTCATCTTAAATACTAAATAAAAATCTCTCTCCTGTTCAAACAGTCAAGGCTTTGGAACTTATTCCCTGTGATCTCCTTGTATGTTGTAAACAAAGATTCCTTTGTTTGACAACTCCACCTGTTTCTGTGATTCACCAAAGACTGACCTCAGTTAGTTCAGTTGCTGTAATGGCTTTCACTACTCTGATTCTACCTCTGCAAGTCTCCAAATTTAACTATTTTTTCTCCCAATTCTGCATGTTCTTGGCTTTAAACTGCAACTCTGAAGAGAAGATTTGCTTGTTTAAAAAAAAAAAATCAAGAAAAGGTAGTAGTAGTTAACATTGTTACTTTGAACTTCCTGCCCTAAGGGGCTCTCCTGTTCTTTCTCTTTGACTTCCTGGACTAAAACGACAGAAATTTGGCAATACATCACTCCCCAATCCAGATTACTGCCAGAACAGTTTATACTCTTAGAAAAATATTAGTTTAAAAGATCACATAATTAAATACTTAAGCATGTAGTGTAATATAGTGGTTTACAAGAAATATATTTTGGTCATCTGAATATTTGGTTTTCAACCATGGCTACTGACTCACAGCTCCTAAAACTCTTGGGATTTCCTGTGATAAGGGTGAGAGAGGTGTGTTTTGTTCTGTTAATGAAGTGACCTTCAGACCTCACTCAAGGCAAGGGCTGTTTGCCTGAAGGACCAACCACTTGGTGAAAGCCTTCACAACTTTTTGCCTCCCCTTCCTCCCAATACAGGATTATCTGGGGAGGGAAGAGGATCTGGAGATTAGATCAGCAAATGACAATGATTTAGTCAGTCATGACTATGTCATGAAGCCTCCACAGAAAAGCTGAAAGGACTGGGTTCAGAAAGCTTTTAGTTTGTGAAATGTATGAAAAGGCAGGAAGAGTGGCAGTCTTACAGAAGGTAATAGAAGCTCTGTGCCCATTCTCCATACCTTGCCCTGTGCACTTCTTTATCTATCTATTGATTTAAATCTTCTATTATATCTTTTAATAAGCTGGCAAACATAAAGTAAGTATTTTTCTGAGTTTTGTGAGTCCCTGTAGCAAATTAAAAGAACGTAAGAAGTAGGCCACTGGGACCTCCAACCTGTAGTTGCTCAGTCACAAGCACAGGTAATAACCTGGGGCCTACAGTGAGACTGGCATCTGAGGTGGGGTTGGAGATAGTCTTGGAGGACTGATCCATTAACTGATGAAATCTTACACTATGTTCAGGTAGATAGTGTCAGAATTTAGTTGAATTCTTGGAGATCCTGCTGTTGTCTGAAAATTATTTGGCATTGTTGGTATGATGTCCTAAAACCCAAAAAGATATAGCTACCTCAAAATAAGAATACGGTTGACAGCTTATATATAATAAGTGAGTATTTCAGGGATTTAAAATATACCCAATAAATAATGTAAGGAAATAAGGAAAGATTTTGAAATAAAAACAAGAATAAGAACCTAGTGGTACTAATAGATTAAATATATGTAATCTAGTTGAATTAAGAATACAATGGATAGAATACGTAATGGATTCAATAGAGATAAGAAGTCACTTAAGGATATAGTCATCTGGATACCAGCAAAGCATTAAAATTATCAATATAAAAGAGGTGTAAGATGTAGGTGATGTGTGTGGAACAAAAGCTAGAGAAGAAATTAGATTTCCTTACTACTCATAGCCTGTTGACAAGTCCTTGAAGCTCCTCTGGGGACTCAGCTGCTTCCATGTGGACACATCCACTCAGGGCAAAAAGCATTCTTAGTCCACCCCCCAGGATACTGAAAATCTACTTTCACATGTAAAAATTACTTTGGAAACTTCTTTATCTCTACTCCCCACCCCTGCCCTCAAGATATACATTGGCAATCATCTCCCAAGCATATACCCACTGATACACATCAGAAGAGTCTCTTCCCTGAGTTTTTACTAAATAGTAATAAATGACCTTTCCCTAACAATAGCTAGCCCCCTCAAGGTCCTGGAAACCTTGTTTATAAAATACCTTGGAGGCTTGTGCTATCCCTAACCTCCTCCCAAATTGAAAGTATATAATCAGCCACTCTTCATGACCCTCTCTCTCTACTCCAAATAAATAAATAAATATTTTTAAATAAAATAAAATAAATGACTTTTTTTAAATGAAAGAAGAAAAAGGAAAGAAATATTTGAATATTAATGTACATCTATTTCTCAAGCATAAAATAGTCAAGACACTGGATTAAAACTTACATACAAGAAAAGAAAGAAAATATTCATAACTAGAGTTGACTCTATGAATCCCAAACTAGGGCATACATACCAAAGACACACAAAAAAAATCACAAGTGTTAGAGAGAAAAAAAATAATTCATTAATAAAGAAACAAGAATCAGACTGACAGAAATTTTTTAAATAACATCAGATATAAAAAAGAATGAAGTAATAGCTTTATTATCTTGAAAAAAAATCACAAATGGAAACATTTAGATCCTTATAAAATGTCATTGGCATAGGAAGGCATAATAAAAAAAATATTTTCAGGAATACAGATCACAGATAATTTGCCTTAATTTGTGTAGGCAGCACTTAAATACTAATATTATTTTAACAGTTAAAATATACTCTATGATCTTTGAGGTTGGGGAAAAGAGGATGACCAAGTCATCTTGAAATAATTCAGTTTCATGAAAAAAGTAAAAAGATCAAAAAAAAGACTTGTAGAAAAGAGAGATAAAACATATGCATAATAAAAATAAATAAATAAATAAACAGCTGGAGTGCCTGGGTGACTTAGTCGGTTCAAGTGTCTGCCTTCAGCTCAGGTGATGATCCCAGGGTCCTGGTATTGAGCCCTGCATCAGGCTCCCTGCTCAGTGGAGAGTCTGCTTCTCCCTCCCATTGAGAAAAAAAATTTGACTTATTTATTTGAGAGAGATAATCTTTAAATTTTACTTATTTATTTGAGAGAGAGTGAGAAAAGAAAAACATGCACACAGCAGAGGGAATAACAGAGGGAGAGGGAGAAGCACGCCACTGAGCAGGGAACCCCCTGCGGGGCTCTATCCCAGGACCCGGGTATTATGACCTGAGCTATAGGTAGACACTTAACTCAGGTACCCCAATAAATACAATCTTTTAAAAAAAATAAATAATAATAAAAATAAATAATATTTCAGATAGTATGATTTTTTTAATGTGAGACTTGGTATAAAAACAGGATGACATACTTGTCTAATTATAGCAAAGACTTTGATAAGTTTAGATGCAGTAGTACATAAAAAATTTAACTTCTTTCATTAACTGATAATTTAATTAGATTAAATTAAGAGACATCAAAATTTAGAGAATCTAATAGTCCTGATCTATTAATAAATGTAGCCATCCTGACCCCAAAACAAGAGTCTTCAGTAAGTATATAAGCATAAGTTGAACATTTACACAAACAGGCCATTATTTAGGCCAGAAGTATATGCCAATAAATTCCTAGAGTTAAATATCAGGCTATATTTTCCAAGAATAAGGCAATAAAATTAGAAAACAATGACCAAAATATTAAATTCATATAATTGGAAGTTAACTTCATACCTAAAAAGAAATAATACAGCTAATTCAGAAATTTTTAGAATTACAGTACTTTGGTAATATCAACTCTCAAAATGAGTAACGGACAGGTGGGGCTAGCAAGAGACTCGTGGGAGGATTAAATCATGGGCCCCTGTATCTCAGGTGCAGTAGAAGCAGTGGATTTGGAATTTCAGTTTTTCCACAACGTTCCACCACAAGCTGGTTAGAACTGTGCAAAAGCAGGAAGGGAAGCCCCAGTAAAGTGGACTGGGGATGCCAGAAGGGGAGGCTGGAAGGGGGCGCCTGGTGCTCAGTGCCCATTACAGACCCCACATTGCAATCCCCCACAGGAGAGACTCACCAATTTTAGGCCCCACAGGGGAAGCTGGAGGTTCATCTCCTGACTTTTTGTAGGAGCTTTGCAGCTCAGCTGGTGAGAATTCTCCATCACCCTGCCTTTCTCCAAGGGACTTTCCTTCAAGCACCCTTCCCAACTTCTTCCTCCTCCATGAAATAATGTTCCTCTCCTTTGTTTCTCGCACTTGCCTGTGATGGGACCTTAGCTTGCTCAGCCCAGACTGCCATTCTCTGCTCTTCCCAATTAAACCCATGCTGCTGGTCAAATAACTGGCAGATTAAGTTTAAGGCCAATCGAACTAATAAATTCAAGAACTTGCAAGGAACAAAATCAATATGCACAAATTAGTGGCACTCCTAGGTGCTCCGAAGGAACCATCAGAAAGAGACTGCTGAGAACGATCTCATTTACACCTGCATCCAAGATAGCAAGATACCCAGGAGGCCCCTGAACCAAGAAAGTGACAGCCCTGCAACAATGACGACAGACAGGGAGGGGTACACACGGAGATGGGGAGGCACTGTGCTCAGGGAAGAACCCACACTGGGAAAATACCTACTCTCCCCAAAACCGGCTACAGAGTCCTCACTTTGGCTCCCGAATTTCCGGACTAGGCGCAAGCCTGGAGTGGGTGTGGACACGGGAAGGACCCCGCAGGGCTGAGGTGGGGAGAGCACGAGCACCAAAGCAGGGGGACGCTCCCTGACTGCAGACCATCTGAGGAGCCCAAGGAACCTAATCCGCGAGCACACAAACACAGACAAGACCAAGGATCACCCGAGCCCAGAAAGGGGGGACCCCACAGCCCCGCGCACAGCACAGCAGGAGGCCACGTCTCCTCACACAAAACGACGGAAGCCCCAGTGTCTACACAGGGCGCCCTTTCTCTGTGGGGTCCTGAGACCACGAACCCCTTGACAGTCCACTAAGGGACTTCTCCTCACCTCCTCCAGCATCTGGTCCTTAGGAGGTTGGACTGCTGCCAGTGTGGGCGCGTCCTCCACAACGGGTCCGGTCAGTGTGGATGCAGAGCCACACCCTCCTCAGCTTGTCCTGTCAGGGTGGGAGGCGCCCCACATTCTCCAGAAGTCTCCACAGTGGGTCCTGAAAAGGCAGGGCTCAGGTCACAGCTGTGGCTGTGCAGCCTGGGCTCAGGGCGGGTGCTGGGGTCTGGCGCCCTCTGCAGGCGGTGGAAGGCAGTGCAGGACTGTGGGAGCTCACCCTTCAGTGGAAGGTCCTGCTCCCTCCCCGGGTCCAGCTGATGCCATTTCATTCCGGAAATTCAAGCTGCATGGAGCCCAATACCCCCCAACTTCCCCCCAAATAGCTAAGGAACAATGAATTGGAAACAATGTGGAATTACAACAGTCCTTGACCCAAACAGTGTCACTGAACATGGCCCTGATGCAGACCCACACTCTGACCTCAACTTGGTCTCAAGCCTGGACCCTACCCTAATCCAAGACCCTAACCCTAGCCCCCAACCCAAACAATGTTCACAAGAATCAAAAGGTAGAAACTGCAAATATCCATCAATGGCAAGTGCATAAGCAAAGTGTGGTGAAGCATTTGAATTTGGGTACAGGTTCAGGTTTTAGTCAGAGTTCTAGATCAGGCTTTGGGTTTAGTGTTAGGGTGAGGGTTTAGAGTGAAGGACAAGGGAACAGAGTTATAGTTTAGGGCTTTAAGTTTATGATTTAGGCTTTAAGACTCAGGGCTTATGGGATAAAGTTCAAGGTCAAATTTGGGGTTTGACTTCATGCTGAGATTTGGGTTCAGGTTTCATGACTTGGAGGTCTGGTTTAGGGTTTGGGTTCTTGGTTCAGGGCTTGGATCCAGGGCTCAGGTACAGGCTTTGGGTTCCATTCCAGGTTTGGGATTCAGGGTTCTAGTTTGGGCTTTAAGGTCAGCTTAGGTTTCAGCGTTGGTAGGGTTTAAGGTTAGGTTTAGGGATGACACATTTTCTTCAGTTGTCATCATGGACAAAATAATTCTATCTGAAGTTTCTAAGTCAGAAATGTATTTCATCTGGGGGCGCCTGGGTGGCTCCGTGTGTTAAGCCTCTGCCTTGGGCTCAGGTCATGATCTCAGGGTCCTGGGATCGAGCCCTTCATCAGGCTCTCTGCTTGACCGGGAGCCTGCTTCCCCATCTTTCTCTCTGCCTGCCTCTCTGCCTACTTGTGATCTCTGTCTGTCAAATAAATAGAATTAGTAAAAGCTATTATATGATCTTTTACAAACCATTTCCTATCTTTGCATTCTCATGTGCTAAGACAGACAGGGATTATTTAAAACCCTGAAGAGAGTGCTCTTGCTTTTAAATTGCCTGTAACCTTCGTGTAATAGATTTATGATTGATGATAGATTTAGTTAAAATATAACTATTTAAAATATTTACTCTCAGTAAACGATTTCAACCTATGCTCATTTAAGTAACTTGGTGCATAATCCCTTTTCTATTAAACCATAGTGCAAGGACCAATGCCTCGTTTCCGAGAGAACCCCAAGCTATTTTTCTAGAATGGCCATATGCATATATATCAGGCGTCCTGTTTTCACTCCCTTTGTGGAGCACCTACCCTGGAGGTCATGTAATAACCAATGACCAAAAAAACAAACAAGAAACCCAAACATCCAGGTCGAAGTGCCATCCCTGCCTGGAGTGGAGGAGACTGCTCAGACAGATCCCAGACAGGCATCTCAGCCCAGGCCTGTGCTGGGGAAGCTGGTTCCTGGCTTTGGGCGCAATCTGGAAGCCAGCAAACTGACCCAAGAGTGCAGCTGGCCTTTAGGACTGATGATCTTTTCGCAGCCAGGCTGCCCGTGGACACCCGCTCAGAAAGCCAGGCTATGAGTCTGCCCAGCGCAGGCGCTGGCAATGGGGCAGCATGCTAGGGCATAGCCCTGCACCCCAGCCAGGGTTCAGGCCCCTGGAGTGAGGGGGCAGGGCCGGCACAGAGAAGGGTCTTTGCTAATTTCCAAAGCTGGAAGTGAGCTCTCAGAGGACTCAGGAGGGAGGGGGGCGTGGGCGGGGGGGGGGGCCAGGAGAAGGGGCTTTGCTAATTGCCCAGGCGGGAAGGAGGGGCACACAGCTCCAGGGTGCTGTGCTGCAGCCCATTCGGGACTGCAGGACCCACCATACTCGCTGCCCCTGCGCTCCCACGCTCCAGCTTAGCCCCAGAGGCCACGGTGTCCCGTTCTCATTCCTGCTGCCTGCTGCCCCTCCCTGCCCCATGGCTTCTCTGGAGGACCCTCTGCTCACAGGTAAAGTGACACCTCGACGCGCCCTCACCTGAAGCAGAAAACGCAGGACAGGAGCGGGGGGGGGGGGGGGGGGGGGGTGGAGTGGTCGGGGCCCAGGCTTCCGGCAACCCCAGGGCACCAAGACCACCCAGGACGCCGCGCCACACCCCCTACGCAGGGGGTCGTGCCAGGACAGCGCCACAGGAGGTACCCCCCCCCTGCCAGCGGGCAGGCTAGCCCTCATAGTTCCGCACCCCCACGTGCATGTCAGAGCCTCCTGCCATTCCCAGGGCACCCAGAACCCAGAGAGTGAGGCCTTGGGTGCTTTCTAGTGACAGATTCAAGGCAATTCTTCGACTTTGGGACTTCAGAGGTAACATAGTTTTGATTTGTGATTATTATTTTTGTGTGGGGGCCGTCGCTTTTCTTTTGACCTATGCTTGTTTTCACCCCCGGTTCTGAAGAAGCCCCTAAATCCTAACCCTGTTGAGGACTCCGAAAGCTCTCAGAGCAGCAGTGCTGGGGGACAGTGTGGACACATGGTTTGGTTTCTCCTCTGGCCTGCTTCTGTGGCAGCCCCGCTCTGTCCTCCTCAGACTTCAGAGCAATATCTGAACAAGTGGAGAAGCGACCAGGGAGTCAGGAAGGTGGCCACCGAAGAGTGACTTCTCTGGAGGGTGGCTGAGCAAGCAAGTGAGCATGTTAGTCCAGCTCTGCCTGCATTCAGTATGGAGCTGAACAGGGGCCAGGGAAGGGGAGGAGGAGCAGAGAGCAGGGACAAAGGGACCAAAGAGGAGATTCAGATGAAGGGAAGTAATGGGGAGGAAAGAGAAGAAACTCTAGAAGACAGGTATGTAGAAAGGAAAAGGGATGAAGTGGGCATTGGGAAAGGGCACCACCAGGGAAGGAGAGAGGGGAAGGAAAGAGGGAGGAAAGAGGAAAGGGGAAAGGGAGAAGGGAGGAGTCAGCATGCCAGGGCTCCCCCTGCATCTGAAGAAGAGGTGGCTGGTCCAGCTTGTCAAACAGGGTGCTCAATCTTTGGCCCCAGTTTCTGCTCCCAGTGCTACTGGGCTTTTCAAGGAAGGCAGGCTGTCCCTTGGGACCTACTGGAGCCCACTGGAGCCCACAGGAGGGTGGGAGAAATAAGATGCCACCAATTCCTGTCCTGAGCTTCTCCCAGCCACCAGCCTCACCACATGGTGCAAGAGGGACCCCAGAACAAAGGACGGACACAGGCCAGCATGTCTGCTGGTGGCCCTGGGCACTTAGCTCATCGCAGTGAACCACACCGCCTCCTCAACCCACGCTTTTAAAGCCTCCTTTTTCGTTTCTGGCTTTCATGTCTGTAGGAACATGAGCCAGATCTAACTCCTCTCCGACAGACAATTCTGACTCACCCCGTGTCAGATTTTTATGAGTGGCTGTGATAGAGTAAGATAGCAATGCTCCAACAAACGGACTGTTTCCTCCCACTTGACCTCAACAGTCTTATACATTTTCTTAGTGAAAACATCTTGTCTCCTTCCATTAAGCTCATAACGTGGTCTAATAGTATACATGCGCCTTCCTTAGATGCGAAGCGATACAGAGGTCCTTTTTTTTTTTTTTAAATTTTACAAGGTAAAGTCAGTGAACACATCCAACTTGACGAATACGTCTCTAAAATGTCAATCCAGGCAAAGCTTTTTCTGCCTACAGTTTCGAGCCTACGTGGTGACATTTTTAAAATGCTTTCAGTCCCTCAGTGAGGCTCTTAGAAGCTAGCCAGGGCTTACTACGTGCCAGGCACTGTGTCAGGTGTTGGAGCTAAAGGGAAGGAGAGCTTGGAGGCTGGCTGGGGAGGGACATCCATGACACAAGCACAGCTAGAAATGGAGGCCAATGCTAGAAAAGAGAGAGCAGGCTGCATGGAGAGTGTGTACCATGGGGCTTGTGAGCTCACGAATAAGTGGGAGTAACTGGAGTGGGGAGATGGGGGAGAGAAGAGGGTCTTCCCATCAATGGGAATCACCTGTGCTTGGAGGCAGGTGCCATGAGAGGTCTCCACAGGAAGAAGGAGGCAGTGTGGTTGAAGGGCAGAGAGATGGGGCAGAACAGGCATCAGTCAGTTGGAGGGGTATGAATAGACTGATGGGAGGATTATGGGTGCCTTTGGAGGACTGAGAATTTGTTAGAAGATCAGTGCAGATTTCTATGGAGACAAATGCCAGGAACTGATAGGTCTTTGAAAGGTCACTCTGGCTGCCTTTTGGCAAAGGGGTTGGTAAAAGGCACTTGCAGGTGTGAACACACCAGGTGGGAGGTGAGTGCAGGAAATCGGGTGAGGGAGCATGGGAACTTGGTCCCGGGGTATATAAGGGAGAATAGCCTTTAAGGAGTTCCACAAATTGGCACCAGCTGTGGCTTCATTACAGAGCTGGAAGGGGGAGGTGGGTGTGTCCTGGAGGTTACAGAAATTACATGAGAAAGGGAAGTCTTTTTAGATCTCTTTTTCAACTAGAGGAACTCTCACCTTATTGATAGAATTCCAGAGTGGGAACCAATGATATGAGGACATCTTTGAAATGTCTGAATATGTTCTTCGACATCTTTGCAAGTGACGAGGAGACCTTGACCTTAGGAGGCCTTGGCCCTCTTTGTAGCCAGAAAGATTTCACCTACAGATTTGGGTTCTCCCTTTTAAAGTCAAGGAGTCAGTCCTTCCAAAGGACACCTCCTATCATTTTACCCTCTCATCATACCTCACGTGCTGGCATCTCCAAGACCCTCTGTTCCAGGTTGAGAGTATCCACTTTGGCCGGGCTGGTCTTGCCAAGAACACCACCACAGGAAATCTAGAGCCTGTAGTGCTATTAATAACATCATCTAAGACTGTGTTTGCTACCCTCTTGGCCTCTTCCCACCATGACTCACTGAAGCTTTTAACACATTGTATCCATTAAGCTATAGTTCCCAAAGCTCATCTTCTCTAGTGCCATTAATTTTTAGGGGACCAGGCAAACCTTAAACTTGTCCCCCCCTAATTGGATCCCTGTTCCCCCACAATCTATTTGAAAGCCTTTCACCATGATTCTTGAATGAGATCTGAGACCACTGCTGGTACCTAACACTTCTTGGCACCTTGTCTGTTAGGTTCTTGGAAGAGGAGATGGCTATGGAGGTGAGTGGGAATGGGAGTGGGAGGATTTCTCCCTTCACTTCCCTTTTTGTGTTTTCAAATAATGGGTTTTGAGGGGGCGGGAAAGTTTAACCAGACCATTTATTTTCCATCTCCCATCGATAAAATGTTTACCACTCCACACTGGAAGAATTTATATCTTTCCTTTGAATCTCCAGGAAAATCTCCCAAACCCAGACCACCACCATGTGGATTCAGCCATCTTCTGATTCACCTCCAGATTGTCTCCTCCTAACTGCTCAAGCCACTGGTTAAGGGCGAAATGTTCAATGCCCAAGCAATTAAGTGGGGAACACGTTTATCTAAGCAATTGCATGCAGCTCTCTATCTGCATACAGGGGGTCTCTCCCAAGCATTTCCAACCTCAGCAAAAGAAGACAAAGCCCCAGCAGTCTGGGGTATATATCATTCATTCATTCCTGTGTTCAACACTCATGGCGGATCCCCACCAAGACAGTGGGAGAGCAAGGACTGGAGAAATCCTGGAAGCTGAAGTCTGAGGAGGATTTCAAATTCAAGTCAGAGATGAAAGAAACATCTGGACTTGGTCCTCAGGTACATGCAGTATTCTGAACTGAGGCTAGAACCAGAGACCATTCTAATGAAAGGCCTCTACAGGTGGGCTCCAACTCAGTTTCGTGTATATTCATTCATGAAATAGCTCTTTGGGTCAACATGCAGAAGAAAACCATTTCAGAAAACTGACAATGAGGAGAGTAAAGGGAAGCCAGAAGGCTTGTGAATGGGGAGAGAGGAGGAGCCAGGGCAGGAAACCAAGAATCCCTCCCTGCCCTCCTTGCTGCCAGGGAGGTCTGAGGGACTAGTTTCCACCTGGGATCCCAAGTCCAGAACAAAAGCAGCGGGGCCACGGCGGGGGAGGGAAGGGGGTCCTCAGCACGGGCGCATGGGGCTGCGGAAAGATGGGGGCTAGCGTGCCTGCTGGCGGGGGGCACCTCGCAAGGCGCTGTCCCCAGCCCGACCCCATGAGGACCCGGGTTTGGCGCAGCGTCCGGGGTGGTCCCGGTGCCCTGGGGTTCGCGGGAGGCTGGGCCTCCACAACCCCCCTCTTCGCCCCCAGGTCGGGTCCGCGCTTTCTGCTCCAGGTGAGGGCGCGGCGCGGTGTCACTTTACCCCTGTGCAGAGGGTGGTCCGGAGAAGCCTTGGGGCGGGGAGGGGCAGCAGGCAGCAGGAGCGGGACAGCGGAGCCTCACATGGGAGCGTACGGGCGGCGAGTCCGGTGGGTCCTGCAGTCCCGACTGAGCCGCAGCACAGCACCGCGGCGCTGCCCGCCCCTCCTCCGCCAGCCCCTCCACCTCCTCCCAGACTCTCAGCCACATCCTCTGTGAGCTCACTTCCAGCTTAGGCAATTAGCAAAGCGCCTTCTCCCCGCCGCCCTCCACCCGCCCCCGCCCCCCTCCCTCCTGAGTCCTCCGCGAGCTCCCTTTTCGCTTTGGCAATTAGCAAAGCCCCTTCTCTGCCCCGCCCCCGCCCCCTCCCTCCTGAGGCCCCGCCCTGGCTGGGGCGCGGGGGAAGCCCCGGGGGCTGCAAGCTTGACCAGCACTGGCGCTGGGCAGCCTCCTAGCCTGGCTCCTTGAGCGGGTGTCCACCCGCGGCCTGGCTGCAAAAAGATCATCAGTCCTGTTAACCCTGGCTGCACTCTCCCGTCAGTTTGCTGGCTTCCAGATTGCGCCCAAAGCCAGGAAACAGCTTCCCCAACACAGGCCTGGGCTGAGATGCCTGCCCAGGATCTGTTTGAGCAGTCTACTCATCTCCAGGCAGGGATGGCACTTCCACATGGATGTTTGGGTTTTTTTTATTGTTTTTTGGTCATTGGTTATTATTACATGACCTCCAGGGTAGGTGCTCCACAAAGGGAGTGAAAACAGGATGCATGATATACCCCTCACCTCCCATGCTGTCTTTCTCTTAAATAATAAGCACTGCTGAACTATCTTAGATTCTGTACCTTCTCTCCAGCCATGAACCTATCACTGTCTTTAACTCTTGAAAACTTCATTAGACAAATTAATGTGGTGAAGGAAGCAATATGAGAAAGCCTATTAATCTGATGAGCATGGAACTGAACAAACCCTATAGATACTTTCCCTTTGATTTCTAGCCTATCAATACCTACAGTGAGTCACATACACTCAAGATTATTGTTTTTATTGTATACTTCATATATTCATTGATTTTGGACTCGTTATCATTTCGTTGAAGTGTTAAACTATGGTAATAAACAAACTTTTAATTAACTTTTCCTCCTATGATACAAATATAACTTGCACTTGAGCTTTAGCTAATTTTATGTTCTAAAATTGCCAAAACAAAATGATCAAGGTTTCTAGATTATTTACTGTCTTTTCTACTATATAATATTGTTCTATCTCTTCTGTATAAAGAAAATGAATGCTTGGGGCTCTTGGGTGGCTCAGTGTGTTAAAGCCTCTGCCTTCTGCTTAGGTCATGATCCCAGAGTCCTGGGATAGAGCCCCACATCAGGCTCTCTGCTCAGCAGGGACCCTGCTTCCCTTCCTTTCTCTCTGCCTGCCTCTCTGTCTACTTGTGATCTCTGTCTGTCAAATAAATAAATAAAATCTTTAAAAAAAGAAAATGAATGCTTGATAACTAAATGAATGCTTTACTGAACAAATTAAATATGGCAATAGCATTTTATTTTATCATGCTTCACATATTAAACAATAATATTATATCACTAGTCTACAAATAATCTACTCGCATAGTCATTTGGAAGCTTTTAGCAAAAGAATTCTTCCTCCTGATTGTAGTATAAAAGCCACAGAAATATACAGAAGACTCCTAGGATAGAAAGTGAAATCCAGTTATCCGTGATGCCTTGAGGAGGACCTGACCTATGTATGTCCTGGGATGCACTAGTAACTGTTACATGTGATAGGATTATATTTAATATATACAGTTTCATTTACTTCACAAAGGACATATAAATTTGAGAATAAAATATTTGATGAATCTATAAAGTCTATATCTATTTGTAACTAATGTGGTAGAATTAAGATGTTAATTTGAAAAAAAATTCATTGAACACATACACATATTCAATTGTTTTTATATATATAAACAGCATTATTTATTTATGTAAATAAATGCATTGTCTGTAAAATCCATTTACTTATCAATCATAAGGGTAATTTTAAGTACTAAGAATAAGAAATATGTGAAAAGATAAGTGTTCAAGAGTGCAGTTTGTGGTAATTAATACAATATGATAGGCTCATGAAAAAGATATATTACTTGAACTTAAAAGCTTCTATAATTAAGCGATGACCACTTGAAATTTGTAATTAGTCTTGCTGCAGTTTTTCCTTGCACTTATTGCCCTTCCCCAGAAGTTCATTAAGAATTTCTGTGAATGTCCTTATGTTTAATCTCATTCATAGATTCCACTGCTGCTCACAAAACAAAGCCAAAAAGAGAGGTAACTCTATGTGGCACTCCATCCACAAGCAATACATTCATAAATAATTAAAAAGCTCTCTACTTCATTTGTTACCCATTCAGCTGATAATTTAAATGAGTAACTGAGGCCATTTTATCAGCACTTTTAATAGAATGCGACTCAGAAACTTCACAGTGTTATTTAAGAAGAAATGCTCACGTGTTAAGGTTTTTATTTTTTTAAATCAACAAAATAATTTTCAAATATTAAAAGCAAATGTCTCCTTTTCCTCCAAGTTTCCTTGCTATGTCAAAGTTACAAATAAATACATTAAAATCGTATTTTGAGTAGTAGATAAAAACAAAAGTTTTGAAACTGTGGGTTCAGTGTCTGGGTTAACTTGTATAAATATCTGAACTCAATGTATTTAGACTTTATTAGATTTTTTTTAGACTATTTAAAAATACATGCTGAGATAATGACAACATTATTTTATTCATTTTAATAAATAAATTATTTTATTTAATTATGTTTAGATATTTATTTATTAAATTAATGATTTAATATTTAATAATCTAAATTTGAAATATTTTAAATTCTAAAAATATTTATTTAATTAAATTGATATATTTAATATAAATATTTAATAAATTATTTAATCATTATTATAATTATGCAATACATTATGTATTGTGTAATAATTGCATTTTAATAAATAAATAAATGTATTATTTACATTATTTTATTTTATTTTATTTTATTTACTTGACAAAGAGAGGGAGAACGCAAGCAAAGGGAGCTGCAGGCAGAAGGAGAGGGAGAAGTAGGCTCCCAGCTGAGTAGAAAGTTCAACTTGGGGTTCCATCCCACGACCCTGGGATCACCACCTGAGTCGAAGGCAGATGCTTAAGTGACTGAGCCATCCAGATGCCCAAGGCTTTGTATTCTTCGCTTCTAAATATTGATGCTCCTTCATCTCTGGAGTTAGTAAATTGATGTTGAGAATTCATATCAAAGAATTGATAGTAGCTGTTAAACAGAAACATGTAATTTAGGGGAAAAAAAGAACAGAAGGAAGAGAAAGGCCAAAAGTCAAAAGCACATTAATATAAAATTTAATTAGATAAAAAAGCTGATATTCCTGAAGGGGGCTAATAAAAGAGCTGCAAAGAGCTGATAGGATTAGGAAAATTGTCCACTCCTGGTCATTTCATAATTTTAAACTATTCCTTATTAATAAATATACTTAGTTCCAGAAACACAAGCACATAAGAACATTTCCACCAAGTTTCCTCTAACAGCATTTACAAATTAGACGTTCAAACAATGCAGTTCATTACATGTTGCATCTGTATCTTAAAGTTTAAACACATTCTGTGACACATTTTCCAACAATTAAAATTAAAAAATATATATATACATATATATCTATGTATATATATATATACCTTATCCCTAAATGGAAAAAATATATATATAGAGAGAGAAACATTATCCCTAAATGAAACCTTTCTTTGTTTATTAGATTAAATAGGTAAATTAGCAACAACAACAACAAACAGCTAATATTATAGAGGTAGGAACAATTTACCTTTTCAATCATTGCTATTTTCTAAAAATTCCTATTTTATTTTTTTCTCAAGTCTGTCATAATAATTTTCTAAATCTCCTGCCTTATTCAATTTTTTTCTTTTAGTGGAAATCTCTATTTCATATTTATTTTCTCTTCCTCCACTCTTTGCTCTAATAATTCAATGTATTATTAGATTTTCTGTTTTTCTCTTTATCCAGATATATCTTTTCTTTCTTTTTTTCTTTTTTAAATAATTTGATTTGCTGGCATTTTACATCAGTACATGCTTTCTTATGGATGTTAGAAATGTCTGTGGAACTACTAGAAGAATAAACTTTTTTACCTTTAAGAAGTTTACAGTCTAGAGTGCCTGGGTGGCTCAGTTGGTTAAGTGTCTTCCTTCAGCTTAGGTCATGATGCCAGGGTACTAGGATCCAGTCCTGCATCAGCTGCCTGCTCAGCAAGGAGTCTGGTTCTTCCTCTCCCTCTGCCCCTCCCTCTCTCTCTCTAATAAATAAATAAAATCTTTATAAAAAAGACTTACTGAAATCTGAGACTGAATTACTAAATTCAGTCTTAATAGAAGACAGCTACACAAAGCAATAATCACAACTGGAAAATTTAGCGAGATCATGGTTTAACATTTTTGGTTGACACAGGACCTCTTTCAGTAACAACTTTCCCTAAATATCAATTTCTTTTTAAGGCAAAAAATTTTGACAAGAAATCCAGATCCTTCTGATCATTTTCATATCAATTTAATGTGACATCCTCAGAGTATATAATCAAATATGTAATTATTCTATCTGTTGCCTTGTATATTGCCTGTATCTTTTTCAGACTCAAAGTTCCATTGAGGTAGAGTTTTTTTTTTTTTAAGCAGAGATTTTTAAAGTGTTTGATATATACAAGATGCTTAATAAGTGTTTACAAAGCCTATGTATTACAGAAGCTTTAAACAGGCTTTAAAATAATGTAGGTGATATTAGTGGTCATATCAAACAATTTTTAGGTTTCAGTCATGTAAATAACTACATTTCTCAGAGACAGAGAAACATACAAATGGTCTGGGTCCAGTAGGATAATGCTAGCATGTGTTGTAAATTCTTTTATATGACCTTATTCTTGCAAGAATTGGTTATGTGGCAGAAAAAAAGGTATCACTATCTTATACTTTATTATTTAAAGAGATTTATGGAAGTCTTAATTTCTTACACTACCCCTTTGTTTCAGTGGACCCAATTTCCGTGGTAATGGTGAGAGGAAAGTAGGCAATTTAGGCAGCAGCAAAAATCTCCTACAAGGCACTATAAAATAAGGCTTGTTCTAGATCATGGGTCTGTCCAAAGGGGAATGTTAAGGGGTAGAATGGATGATGGATGCATTGTGGACTTATAACTTTAAGATTAATACTGTTATGCCCCAATAATGGGTCTATGATTAAAGGAGCGAGACTGATGTAAAGCAAAGGTCAAGCAAAGCTTTATTTCATGCCAAGCATCAAGAATCTAACCAAACGTTCGGGGCCACACCTCTTATGAGAGAAGGAAACCCTTTGCTGTTTCACAGTCTAGCTTTTAAGGGCAAAGGCCATGCAGTCAGGCCTGGCCACGCACAGGTGACCAATGAGATTTTAACACACACAGGAAACTCCACAGTGAGGCTAGGTGACCAATTGAGGTTCAATTTACCCTAGTATAGACATTTGACCCAGCCTATTACACCTTGATTAGGATTGGTGCAAAAAAGGTTCCCAAAGAGCAGAGGAGTGGGGCATACTCCTTAGTATCTAGGGAGACAATATGCAAACACCGCCCCCCTCCCGCTGATTGATGTCTCCACCTGGCCTGACCCACCCTTGTATATGGGCTTTGTTACCTGGAGCTGATTTCCAGGACTTGTTTTTAAGTGAATCCCCTGGGGGAAGGGGAACAAGGACAGTTTAAGGGTTAACCTCAATGAAAGCCTCTTGCTAAAATATAAAAATATAAAATAGGTCCTTACATTACAACAACTCAGTAGGGAAAGTCCCAGTGTGGTGATAAAAGAAGTGAGGTAACTTGCATTGCACATTTTTTTTTAAAACGTGTAAGTTGTATTTTTCCGTGCCATTACATCATACTTTATCTTCATCTCTGTCTACTAGTTTAAAACTAGTTAAACAAACTCAACAATTTTTTAAAAAATATTTTATTTATTTATTTAAGAGCAAAAGCCAGAGAGAGAGAGAGAGAGCATGAGCAATATGGGGCTCGATGCCAGGACTCTTGAGATCCTGATCTGAGCCAAAGGCAGACACTTAACTGACTAAGCAAATGAGACTCCCACAAACTCAACAATTTTATAAAATTTTTATTTGTTGGGGTGCCTGGCTGGAACAGTCAGTAAAATATGTAAATCTTGATCGTGGGGTTGTACGTTTGAAATCCACCTTGGGTGTAGAGGTTTTATTTAAAAATAAAATCTTTAAAAATTTTTTTTTCATTTTTTTATTTAAGCCATTGTATGGCAGTGTTGATCACTATATTGTACACCTGAAAGTAATATTAACCTTATTTTAACTAACTACAATTTAAATAAAAACTTTAAAAATAAAATAAAAATAATAATCATAAAAATAAAAAAGAGGAAAAATTATTTGGCAGGCAATTTTCTTAATTGCATTATTATTTATTATTATCATAGTCTGTGTGTGTCGGTGGGAAGTGGCTGGTATTACAGTGAGTTCCATATCTGTGTTACACTGAGGTCCATGTCTGTAGTCAGTCTTTTTTTTCTTTTAGTTTATTTTCAGGGATCCAAAATTCATTGTTTATGCACCACACCCAGTGCTTCATGTAATAAATTCCCTCCTTAATACCCACCACTGGGCTCACCCAACCACCTGCCACCCTCCTCTTCAAGACCCTCAGTTTGTTTCTCAGAGTCCACAGTCTCTCATGGTTTGTCTCTCCCTCCGATTTCCCCCAGCACACTTCTCTCCATCTCCCAGTGTCCTCCACGTTATTCCTTATGTATTGAGTCTTATAAAAACTTTTATTTCTTTCCCTATTCTGCTTTGCATATGCTTACCTTAGATGTTAAAATGTTATAAACCTCTCCTGCCTGGTCCATTTTCTCTCTCTTCTCTCATGATTTCTCATGCTCTCCCTGCCAACCCCACATGCCTTACAATATCTGGATATGACTAATTTCTTCCTGAGCTACTTTATTCTACTCTGCCATATGGTTGCCCTTCCATCTTCTGTACCATAACTTCTATCCCCTGCATTTGTGCTTTAACAATACCTAATTCTTTTCACTACATCTGTATCTTTGAGGTCAATACTCAGTAGTGCAATCGCTGGGTCATAGGCTAGCTCTATTTTACTGGAAAGAAGGGCCATATGCACCCCAGTGTTCATAGCAGCAATGTCCACTATAGCCATTCTGTTGAAAGATCCAAGATCCCCTACAACAGACAAACGGATAAAGAAGATGTGATCCAAGGATACAATGGAATATCACTCAGCCATCAGAAAGGATGAATACCCAACTTTTGCATCAACATGGATGGGACTGTAGGAGATTATGTTAAGTGAAATAAGCCAAGCAGTGAAAGTCAATCATCATATGGTTTCACTTATTTGTGGAACCTAAGGAATAGCATGGAGGACATTAGGAGAAGGAAAGGAAAAATGAAGTGGGGGTATTGGAGGGGGAAATGAAACATGAAAAACTATGGACTCCAAGAAACAAACTGAGGGTTTTAAAGATGAGAAGGATGTGGGGATGGGTGAGCCTGGTGATGGGTATTAAGGAGGGCACATATTGCATGGGGCACTGGGTGTTTTACACAAACAATGAATCATGGAACACTACTTCAAAAACTAATGATGTATTGTATGGTAACTAACATAACATAATTTAAAAAAAAAAAGGAGAGGGACAATACCTAACACTCAATCTTTGCTAGTTTCTTGTTTACCTCCTTTTAAGAGTAAGCTCATTAGTGTTTTTTTTTTTTTTTGGTTTGCTTTTTTTTTTTGTCTCAACTAAAAGAAGAAAAATAATACACATTATTTTGAAAACTTTTTGAACAGTGTACAAACGTTAGTCAAGTCCACAATGTCTCATCTCTTCTTCCTCCTAACATGGCTAAGTTGAAAAACCCTTTATCTGGGAAAAGATCATTGTCCAGCCACCTTGTGTAAGATTTTGGCTTTAGGTTAGATTATCCTTTCTTTCCTTTTCTGAAAATAAGTTGAAAATATTAATAGCCTCAGTTTTTCTTCCAAAATATGACTGCTTCTTTACCAAGTGCAAAAGCAACCCATTTTGACCATAGTAAACAGCTTGGACCTACTTTTTTTGGCTCACTGTTTTAGTGAGACAAGTGGAGTGAAGATGACACACCATTTCCAAATGTATTAATAATTGGTAGACCATACTTCTAAATTGAAGATTTGTTGCCATTAAATTACGACCAGACTCGCTATAATTACAGAGGTAAATTCTTTATATTTACTATATTTGAAATTACCATATAATACCAAAATAAAATTATGATTATGTGAAGAGTCTGTAATATTAAGAAGATGACTTTGAAATGATTGCTTATCTAAATGAAATTTCCCATTTTATAATCTTGTATAAGCTTCCGTTGTCATTTCCTATTTAAAATCTATTAGAAGGCACTCTTATTTTCCCTTAAGTGGGAAGTCAAATGTGGAACAAATTCATCCCAAAGGAACTGATTCTATATTCCACTGAAGACCAGGTGGCTTCCAAGTGGCATTTTGCCTCTTGCATATTGTTCATCTCCTACAACAAATGGGGGTATGCACTTTAGTAAACTAATTCAACTCAATTAGAGACATTGTCTTCAAGGGATAACATCATAGAGACTAGAATCAGAATCATACTTTTGGGAAAATTGGGCCCAGGATTTTTTGTTTTGTTTTGTTTTGTTTTGTTTTAAGATTTTATTTATTTATTTGACAGACAGAGACCACAAGTAAGCAAATAGCGGGGGGGGGGGGGGGGGGAAAGCAGGCTCCCTGCTGAACAGAGAGCCTGATGCAGAGCTCAATCCCAGGGCTCTGAGATCATGGCCTGAGCCGAAGGCAGAGGCTTAACCCACTGAGCTACACAGGTGCCCCTGGGCCCAGGTTTTGATGGCTTCTTTCCTCAATCTTATAAAACCTATTTGAACTCTACTGGATGCCAGAACTGCTTAAAAATATTTGGTCCCTTGTAATTTTAACCTTCCAGTATTCAATGCACCTGATCCATGTAATATCCTATAGTATTTTTGTCAAATGAAGACTCTCAAAGTGTGTTTCTTGGGAGACACTTTTCAATTGGTTGCTTACATTTCTGCATTTATTATTTGTTCTAGGCCATCCTTTGAAGATGGTTGTATTGAATAGACTTAGAAGACAGAAATAGTATCTTTTTTTTAACTTAACCTGTTGTGTTTGCAAATATTATCTGCCTCTCTTTTGATTCTTCTTGTGGGAACTGAGGCTCAGAACTGATATATAACTCCCATCCCTACACACACACAAACACACACACACACACACAAACACACACACACACACACAAATAATGTTAATATTCTGGCTACCTCTATTGCTGTGAATAATAAACTATATTATTTCTGAAACATGAGTCTGCGTCTTCTATCAACACCCAAGAAACTACGGCAGACTCATACACCAGCTTTCAAATAAGGGAAAATAATCTCAGATGCTTTATATTTTTTGATAGTGTTACCTACTTCTGAACATATGACTGAGCACATATAAAGCTGGAGCCATGACCATTTAGAGCTTCTTCTGTGGAAGAACTATGCATTCACTAGTAAACAATAGTAGTTTCATCTTTTTTTTTTTTCCTCCTGGACACCATTTCCTCTCTCAAACTGTTGCTCAAATTGGATGGAGTTTAAGGTCCTTTGAGGAAATTTTTGTTTAATGATTCAAAATAAAATAGGAAGAGTCTAAAGTGCTAAAAATACTTCTAGATAAAAGGTATAAGATCATGCCAGAAAGGATAGTAATTTTATCTAACAACTGCCTATTCACCCCTTTTTTGTTCATTAACTAATCTCCAAATTCCTGACTAAATCCCTTTTGTAAGCCAGAATGTGAGCTAAAAACTGGGATTTTAAAAAATGTTCATTTGAAATCCAGTTAGTTAACATATATGGTTGTATTAGATTCATGTGTACAATATAACATATAGCACTCAGTGCTCATCATGACAAGTGCTCTAATTAACCCCCATCACTTATTTAATCCATCACTCCTTTCAGATCCCGTCAAGTAACCATCAGTTTGTTCTCCGTAATGAAATGTCTGTTTCTTGCTTTGTTTCTCTTTCTATGTCTTATTATTTCCCCTTTGCTTGTTTGTTTTGTTTCTTTTATTCCATATATGAGTAAAGGTATTTGTCTTTCTCTGACTGACTTATTTCACTTTTAGCATTATACTGTCTAGTTCCAACCATGTTATTGCAAATGGCAAGATTTCAGTCTTTTTTATGGCAGAATAATATTCCATTGTATATACATACCACTTATTCTTTATTTATTCATCAATTGATGGATACTTGGGCGCTTTCCATATCTTAGCTTTATAAATAATGCTGCTATAAACATAGGGGTGCTAGCATCCCTTTGAATAAGTTTTCTTATATTCATTGGGTAAATACACACCAACAGGTTTGTTGGATCAAAAAGGACTTCTATTTTTAAATTTTATGGAAATTCCATACTGTTCTCAAATATGGCTGTATCAGTTTGCATCACCACCAACAGTTCACAATTGTTACTTTTTCTTTTTTTTTTTTAAGATTTTATTCATTTGACAGAGAGAGATCACAAGTAGAGAGAGAGAGAGGAGGGAGCAGGCTCCATGCCTGGCAGAGAGCCCGATGTGGGACTTGATCCCAGGACCCTGAGATCATGGCCTGAGCTGAAGGCAGAGGCTTAACCCACTGAGCCACCCAGGCAGCCCCCACAAGTGTTACTTTTTCACATCCTCTCCAACACCTTTTGTTTCTTGTAGTGTTGATTTTAGCCATTCTGACAGGTGTGAGGTGGTATCTCTTTCTAGTTTTGCTTTGCAATTTCCTGATGACACATGATGATGGACATCTTTTCATGTATCTACTGAACATTTGAATGTGTTCTTTGGGGAAACACTTGTTCATGTCTTCTATCCATGTTTTTATTGGATTATTTGTTTTTGGATGTTGACTAAAAACTGGATATTAAGTAACACACAAGACAGGTTTCCTTGAGCTTAAATTTTATTTGCATGAGTATCATTAACAGGAAAAAATATGCATATGGGTATGTACAAGTGTGTTTATGTATACATCTATCTATCTATCCTCTATCCCATGTCTTCTAATTGTGGTAAATCCTGTAAGGTGGGGAATGGGATAGTCTGAAGAAATATGCTTCTGGATATGCTGGGTAAGCAAATTTAATTGCACTCAGATGCATTGGATATAAGTGAATCACTCAAATGAGTTATTTAATATTATATAGAAACAAATTAAAAGTTTATGTAGTTGAAAATAATAGGTAGTTAAAATAATTTTTTTGTTTGTTGTTTTTGTGTCTTTTTTTGTTTATATATACTATGGTGTGAATGTTTATGTCTCCCAAAATCATATTATGAAATCTAACTCTGGAAGTGCTAGTATTAAAACATAGGGGCCTTTGGGAGGTGATTAGGTCATAAGTGGGATTACAGTCCTTTTAAAGGAGACCCCAGAGAGTTCTCTTGCTTCATTCATCATGTACGTTTACAGTGAGAAGATAGCCATCTATGAGGAAGTGGGCTCTCCCTGGATCTGCCCATTCCTTAATCTTGAACTTCTCCGTTCTAGAACTGTGAGAAATAAATTCCTGTTCTTTATAAGCTATTAAGTCTATATCATGTCCGTTATAGCAGCCTGCATGCAGAAGGACACTATGACCTAAAATGAGAGCAATAAATATAAAGTTTCAGTAAAGTCAGTTGGTACAATGTTTTTTTTTTTTTTTAATTAGAGAAGACATGCTGCTTCATGTTAAACCTTGATATTGTATATGTTTCTTGAAGGGCCACTTCTTACTCCTTTGTGTGTTTTCCACAAAGTCCAGGATGATGCCTTACATAAAGGTAATATTTTATAAATACTGTTGGAAATATATACTTCTCTAAAATCTTATTTTGCCTACAGATTACTTGGATCCACTTTGCCTTGTGTAGAATATTTGAAATATATTAAGAACAGAATGTCTCTCTAAATAACATTTAGAATCATCATTAGTTTATGACTCCTGACTCATTTGTTTATGCAGTGATACTTACTGCAAGAACACTGAAGTTTGTAATATAATTTTGAATTAATCACCAAGCTAGTTTATTTTAACTTATGAAAAAATAATTTCTCATGTTGGTTTAATTCTGCTCTTATGTTATGGTCATGACATTTTCATTAAAATAAAGTAGAAAATAGAAGTAAATAATAAATGAAAAATAAAAATTAAAAAATAAAAAAATAAAAGCAAATCTCTTGTGAAATGTTAAACTTTTCTTACTTATTTTGTTTTGCTTTTCTTCTACCATGCTGGCAAAGCTGTATATTGCAGATAGGTACAATTTTCTAGGTGCTAGGTTTGTTACTTTTGCTAAAATTTTCAAAATATAAGGAGTTGAATAGTCATGGATTGTTTATTAAACTCCTTATCTACACATATAAAAATAAAACAATGATGGTGACCTGGGTATTTCTAAAATTGTATTCTGTTTTTCCATATTATGGTTTACAATGTAATTAATAAAGATTCTGCATATATTAACATCATCCCATTCTATCTCATCTGTATGTCCATACAGAGCATGTATGATTTCTATTCATTGCTATGTTGTGGTGAAGAGATTGTCTGAAGTAGCCTATATTTATGCAGGTAGATCTTAAGCTACGGTGCTCTTGTTTATTTGCTTGTTCGTGATCAGTATGTTTGAAAGATGGTAACTATTGCATCAGGTGTGACGATTAAAAAATATTATTGGTGCCTGATACACTGTGATAAAATAGGTAAGTCAATTCATAATTTGTTAATTAAATTAGAAAAGAAATTCCTTTGGATTTGTTCTTTATTAAGAGTTTTTTTTTTTTTAACGAATGCCTTGGGATGTTTTTTGTGTAATATATATCACATGCCTCAACCTTTAAATTTGAATGTAGAAAAGAGTTATCAGAATGAGCCTAGAAAATATTGTTATGGGGGCGCCTGGGTGGCTCAGTGGGTTAAGCCGCTGCCTTCGGCTCAGGTCATAATCTCAGAGTCCTGGGATTGAGTCCCACATTGGGCTCTCTGCTCAGCAGGGTGCCTGCTTCTTCCTCTCTCTCTGCCTGCCTCTCTGCCTACTTGTGATCTCTCTCTGTCAAATAAATAAATAAAATTAAAAAAAAAAAGAAAACATTGTTTTGAAATATTTTTGTTCTGTTGTATTATGTTAACTTAGGAAATAATGGTAGTTATTTTTATTAGCATTTCCTACTTTCCACATGCCCTTACAGATGAGATATCATGTTTTTCCTACTCTTTTTATCGTGGTTGTTATATTCTTCATGATCAATAACAATCAATGAAAATTCCTAACATTAATTTTCTTTGGGAAAGTGATATTTTAGCAGGAATCCATGACCTAAAATTTTAGCTGTTGTTCTTCCAGGAGATGAGACTATCAATGTTCCCGAAATTTCAAGAAATAGAACTTATTAATTGTGTTGGTTGATGTTTATTGTCTCTGAACTTAGAGGTGCATAATTCAATTTAAAATTTATTTTGGGGGCGCCTGGGTGGCTCAGTGGGTTAAAGCCTCTGCCTTTGGCTCAGGTCATGATCCCAGGGTCCTGGGATCGAGCCCCGCATCGGGCTCTCTGCCTAGCAGGGAGCCTGCTTCCTCTTCCCTCTCTCTCTGCCTGCCTCTCTGCCTACTTGTGATCTCTATCTGTCAAATAAAATAAATAAAATCTTAAAAAAACCGGAGTGGACATTATGGGGGGTGCTTATCTGAAATTGAGGGACATTATAAAAAAATAAAAAATAAAATTTATTTTGAATTGAAAACAAGATCTTACTGAAGTTTAGGCATCCCACTTTATATCAGGCCTCCAGTACATTCTAATTTATTTATAGAAAATATCATAAACATGAATGACACTTTTCCTATTGCATTTATATGAAACTGCAATGACTCAAAGATGTCAGATTTGAAAAGCACTACCTTTCTATAATTTCTGTTTCTTAGGAGGAATGGATATACCATTTTAGCTCAATTATCCAACAGTATTCAAAACCACCATGAATTTTAAAACATAGTTATTACACCCTAAAAATCAAGTATGAAAATGTATAAACAACCAAATCTCTATCTGTAAATGAAATACTCCCACACAGACGGGTTTTAAAACTTTCTAACTTAAGGAATTTGATAGCACAGACTCAGGGTAGTAGTTTCAGTGCCTACAGTATACTTTCAGGGAGAGAGTAATGTAAGCTCTGAGTCACTTTCTGCCTAGAGATGACCTAATAGTGGTTCTGGCATTGTTTGTTTGTTTTTGAAAATACGTTCCTGGGCGTCATTCAGAAAACGCAGAGTTTGGCATCTATATAAATTAAGGATGATCTTTTTGAACTTTTGTCTTTCATTACATCAAATTAACATAATTGGACAGAAATTCCACTAAATTAAGCATTGTTAGGAAATGTGTAAATTGGAGCTACTCAAATTAGTTGCTCTTTGAACTATGTGCTGTTGGTTCAGGATTAGATAAGGATTTTGAAGGCAAACCTAAATCATTGCTTCCTTTTTTGAGAGATTCTCAGCATATTTTCTTAAAATTAGCTGAAATAAACAATGTGTTTAGTCGCAAAGTGATTTGCATTTTTGCACAAACTCCCTATCTCCTTGAGAATTATAACAGATATTTCATGAAACATCATTGATCTTTACTTTGTTACACTGCTGTAAAGTACATTTAGAGTTGCCAGTTAAAGGTGTTAGTGTTGAGATGAAATGTCATGCATTTTTCTTCACTTCCATGCAAATGAACACAGTAAATTATTAAGACACAATGAAGAAAAAAAAATTGACAATGAGTTCCAGATTTTAAAAATCACTTGCCATTCAATCCAAATTGTGAGTTTGATCAGTTACCGAACACTTTATAATGCACCCCCGGTAATTTTACAGAGATTACTTTTTTCGTACCAATTCTTGATTATTCTGTCTTGCAATGCAGAGAAAGCTAACTAATTTAAAATAAACTTCCGTTAATTTTGATTGTTATAAACTTAAAATTGACTAATTTCCATATACAGAGTTTAAAATGTTCACAATTTACATTAAATATATATTCTGTGTATACCTTGGAAAAATTATACTGAAAATTGAAATTAAAATGATGTTGTATATAGCTGCAAGAAGCCGCCTGTCCCATTTCATCTTACTATATAAGTTGTGTCAGGTAATTTATAAAATCCCTGCTGCATAACAAATCTATTTTTTGTTGGAATGGGTAGTAATGTTTCTTCTTATTTCGAAATAAGAGTTGGTCTATGAGTGCCTCTGCAACTGTATTTTTCCTAAGTGGTTTCATGGTCCTGAACTGAGAAAGCTCAGAGCATTAAACATCAAAGTAATATATTTTGACACAATTAGACATCAAGGAAATGCAATTAAAATGACACTGAGAGGGCGCCTGGGTGGCTCAGTGGGTTAAGCCGCTGCCTTCGGCTCAGGTCATGATCTCAGGGTCCTGGGATCGAGTCCCGCATCGGGCTCTCTGCTCAGCAGGGAGCCTGCTTCCCCCTCTCTCTCTCTGCCTGCCTCTCCATCTACTTGTGATTTCTCTCTGTCAAATAAACAAATAAAATCTTTAAAAAAAAATGACACTGAGATATCACTACACACTTACCAGAATGGCTAAAATAAAATATAATGACAAGCCCAAAAGAAAAAAATATACCATTTGATGATACACAATGGCAAGTTGTACCATAACTTAACCATCTCAGACTAGTGTAGTGTTAAATTTGTTTTTCTAAGCCATGTTTTGGGTCACTTACCACTTTTCAAGGATATAAAGTGCTATCATTTAACTTAAAACTGTGAAATTTGGTCAGATTTAAATTTCAATTTATGTTAAAACATTCTGTAAACTGTGTTAGACTTTGACATTTGTTCCCTCAGTTCAGTGAATAACACTATATCATATTCTGAAAAATACGCTAATTTTTATTTTGAAAAATATCCCTTTTTCCTCTTATGGTAATTATTAATATGAATTAATAGTAGAATTTGATATGGTCCAATATGACCATAAATACTTTATAGTATATTATCAAATTTAATAATGAATATAATGTACTTCTTTGGACAATTTTTAAAGACCAGTCTACTCTTAAAACAAAAAAAAATGGAGATGCACTTCTTTAGTTCACACAAATTTCATTTTATTATATATAACCTCAGATAAATTTCAACAAATCATAATTTATTAAAATTATGTCTACTTAAAAATCTCATAGAAGAGTTAAACCATCAAAAATAAAAATAAACACACACAACACACACACATCACCCATGTATTGGCAAATCACAATTGCTGTAACAATACATTAGGCATTCCACAGTTAAGGGCTATCAAAATTTCCATCAGTGACAAAAAGATTTGTATCCAAATGGACTGATTTTCCAGAATCCAAGAAAAAGTCTCCTAGGATTTATTTAAAGGTAAATATTTGAACAAATACTTCTTAAATTTAGGATATTCAGAACATACGATTAAAGAATATTTGCAGTGCAGACTATATTCAATCCTTCCTTCAAAATGTGCCTTTGAGTACATAATTCTGTTTTCTCGATCTCAATTGAGCTGTCTTCCAAGGAAGTTTTCCAAAATGTGTGTCTCTGTGTGATAAATGTTCTAAGACCTAACATGCTTCATTGTATTTTTACTGTGCTCTCAAATTTAATCAATAATTTGGATTGATGTATAATACCTAGTTTCAAATATCTTTTCCATCTATAAAAACTCCCAGCTGTCTCTTTATATGCTATTACTATTGAGAATTGTGCTGTCAGTATTATTCTTGTACATTTTAGGTGATCTGTTCTTCTCTTGGGCATCATTTATGCTCTTCTCTGTTTTTGATATTCTTAAAACTCACCATAATGTATACGAGTGGTTTTTAGTGTGTGTAGTTTTTGTTTTGTTTTGTTTTGTTTCTGATATCTCGTGTTTGGCATCATTTTAAGTCTGGTATCTTTTATCTTTCTTTAATTCTCCAAAATTTATCTCAGTACTTATTTAAATATTTTCTTTATTTTTTTTTCTCTTCTGCTGTATTTGGGCAGAAGTCATTAATTTGTTTGTTTGTTTTTCCCAACTCATTTATTCATTTTACAGCTATATTCATCTTAGTCTCCATTTATTGTATTCTTTATTTCAACAATTTTCACTTAATTTATATTCACAGTATAGTATCTTTCTTTTCCTTGTATATGTATATCATTATTTTATCATATACTTTTAAGCTATTTTTAAAAATATTTTATTTATTTATTTGACAGTGAGAGATCACAAGTAGGCAGAGAGGTGGGCAGAGAGAGAGGAAGAGAAGCAGGCTACCTGCTGAGCAGAAAGCCCGATGTGGGGCTTGATCCCAGGACCCTGAGATCATGACCTGAACGGAAGGCAGCGGCTTAACCCACTGAGCCACCCAGGCGCTCCTTTTAAGCTATTTTTTAAAAGTACAGTCATTCTTTTTTTTTTTTTAAGATTTTATTTATTTATTTATTTGACAGAGAGAGATCACAAGTAGACAGAGGGCAGGCAGAGAGAAAGAGAGGGAAGCAGACTCCCTGCTGAGCAGAGAGCCTGATGCAGGACTTGATCCCAGGACCCTGAGATTATGACCTGAGCTGAAGGCAGTGGCTTAATCCACTGCGCCACCTAGGCGCCCCTAAGCTATTTTTTTAATTCCTGTTCCCATAACACTTGGATTGGCATATAAAGTTAACCACATCATATTTTTTAGGTAAGTAATTGTACTTTTTATGTGCATAGTTATTTTGGTCCATGAGTTCAGCTCTTCTTAGGATCATCAAATCTCTGTAAAGTCTGGGTATGCTAGGATTTTCTAAGCAACAATAAAATACATTGAAACCTGGTAGCTTAATTATAATAATGTTTTCTTTCTCAATCATTCACAATAGTATTCCATTCTGAGTAGCTTCCTTCTATTTTGCAGCTATAGTGTTTGGAAAAACTTGAATTATGATATTACTGTGATAATGTGAATTAGTCAGGGTTTTTCAGAGAATCGGGAAGAGAAAAAAAGGAAGATATTCTCCAGGGCCAACTCTAGAAGTGACTATTAAAACATCTGTCCAAATTCAATTGAACAAAACTCAGAAATGCCATCTCCAGTGAAATACAAAAAAGATTATATATAGTTCTGGGCACACACATCTCATTTGACCCAATGATGTATATCAATGAAAGACTGAAGGCCAATCACCACTCCATGGGAGAATTTAAAAATAAATTTACTAATGAGGCCAAGAATTCAGAATCACAAATACTTCAGAACTAATAATAACTGCCTTCACTTGATGTTATTCTATAAGATAAATCCTACGGTCAAGTTTCAATTTTAAATTCTTAAATCCTTATGAAGAAGCATCATTTGGAGGGAGCAGTTTTCATAATTTATCATCCATCAGCCTTTTTTAAAAGATTTTATTTATTTATTGGACACAGAGAGAGAGAAAGAGAGCGAGAGAGAGAGATCACAAGTAAGCAGAGAGGCAGGCAAGCAGGGAGGGAAGCAGGCTTCCTTTTGAGCAGTGCCCGATGTGGGGCTGGATCCCAGGACCCAGAGACCATGACTTGAGATGAAGGCAGAGGCTTAACCCACCACCCACGTGATGAGAGAGCCACTCAGGTGCCCCTCATCCATCAGTCTTAATTGATTGGAGGAAAATGTGTGGAGGAATAATGCCTTAGGGAGCTAATCTCTCTAAAGAATTTTCAAGTCTTTACCCCTTCAAGGTTTTGTACAGTTCTGATAGCCTCTAAACATCCAGCGGATTTCTACAGTGACAGGCCTGTTAAAACCTGTCTTCAAACCAGGAATAGAGCTTGAAACATACCAGTCAAGGGCAACTTTGAGTATTTTAAGGCGTTTATCATCATTTCTTTGTTTTTGGTTAATATCTGAAATAGTTCCATATTACACTGGCATAATTTCTCCAGAGCTGACTTTGAAGGAGGCATTCAGTTCCAGCTAGTTCCATATTTTGGCAAGAACTATACTTCTATATTAAAAAAAAAAACATATTTTAGGGCGCCTGGGTGGCTCAGTGGGTTAAAATCTCTGCCTTCGGCTCAGGTCATGATTCCAGGTTCCTGGGATTGAGTCCCACAGTGGGCTCTCTTCTCAGCTGGGAGCATGCTTCCATTCCTCTCTCTCTGGCTGCCTCTCTGCCTTCCTATGATCTCTGTCAAGTAAATAAATAAAATTTAAAAAAAAACATATTTTATACCAGTTATTCATGTTTATTAACTAAGATATCACAATACAAATAATACAAACAGTTGCTCTTTATTAATACCTTCAACCAAGATCAAAAAATATGTCATATTTTCTCCAAAAATTTTATATCATCTGATAGGTCAGATATATATATAAAATTACATTTAAAGTTTTAAAAATATCAGCAAATATTTTCATTTAAATGCCAATTTGAAAAGAAATCTACTTTTCCAAACACGACTTTTTATCCTATTTATTTTGAATTTTGTCAACAACTGATAAAATGTTTAGCGAGACTATAAATGTTAGATCGAAAAAAATGATTAATAGATGTAGGTTCAAATTATTATGTTCCACTAAAAATGATTTAGTCTTTGATGAACATCTGTTTGGTAATATGTTGTATCCAGATATAGTAAATTAAAGACATATATAAAATTATAGGGAAATGACATCTTCCGTTCCATTATGAGTAGAGCTTTTAAAATGCTATTTGCCACAACCTGTCATCTTGTCATTATGTAGCATTATGTAGCAATTAAAAAATGTATACTCTTCACTTAGAAGTCTTTTGGAAATCTAAAATATGACTTTCTATGGTTTGTGTCTCCATATTGCTTTATTGCCAGTTAAAACAAATCCACATGCTTTGATTCAAAGGTAATAAATTCCTCTTATTTGGAAAAAGGATGTTTATTTTTGTTCTCTCACCCTTAGCAGGTGGTTTCATTTTAGCACACTTCAGAGTTATAATTTCATGCTTATTAAAAACATTTATTTTGATCTACATAGATGAATGAAACTTTTATTTTATTAAATTATTTGCCAAAAATTCTGTGAGTTTTTAAAATGTATTTCATTTGAAGGGTTATTTTAGAGCATTCAAAGAGGATCTAAGAGTGTGGTATTATGCAGTTTTTAAGTAGGTATGAAATGGTTAATTATAGGATTGTTTCTTTAGGCTTATGTATATTGTCCATTATATGCTATAAAATATTTTGAAAGTAAATTTAAAGTATGTTTTATGTAGTTTATTTTTTGGAAAAAAATATTGAAATGACTTATGAAATTCAGTATACTCTCAACATTAATTTATTTTGAAATTTACCAGTTGTCTACTGAACTATTATATGGCAGATATTACTTCAGACTACACTGGTAAATGAAATAATTGGCTTTGTAGAACTTTTATTTTAATGGGTGAGACAATTCAAAGCTATAAACCTTAATAAAAATGGCATAGTGCATTCAAAAAGGAAGAGTACAATGGGGAAAAAGAAAAATTCGATCAGGGTGAGAAAAATCAAGGTTGCTAGGCAGGGGATGGGGAGTTAAATCTTTTAATAGAAAGATCAGGGTAGTTACAATGAAGCTGACAATTGAACAAATGTATGGAAAGGTGATGAATTTGCGCAGAACTATCAGCAATAAGGTCACTCCAGACAAAGGAATTGGCTATCTTGAAGGCCATAAGGTTGGATCATGCCTGGCATATCTGAGGAATAGCAAGGAGGCCACTGTGAGTGACTGAAGAGTAGCAGGGAAAGAGGTCACAGAGGTTAAATGAGTGGCTAGATCATGTAAAAGCTTAGAAGTCATTGTAAAACTCTGGCTTTTATATTTGGAAACTTACTGTGTGATAGAATTTCTGCTAATAACTGAGAGTTCAATTGTCCATAAACTTTCAAGGATTCTTATTCTAGTAAGACAGAATAAAGAGAAAGAGTTCATATTTTCACATGGTGTAACAAATGCTCGGAGATACAAGTGTAGGAAGCTATGGGAGCACAGAAGAAGGCACTAAAATCACACCATATATTTGATGACTGTGACTATATATAAATTTGTATTTTCTAGATTTTTTGTAGTCATGGAATCACACAGTATATACTATTCATTGCCTGGATTTTCTTTTCTCAGCATCATTACTTTGAGAATCTCCAATTGTCTTTGCTCTATTGATGGACATTGATGAACATTTCCACTGTTTTCAATTCTTAAAAATAAAGCTGATATGAAATTCACATACAAGTCCTTGTATGAACATAGGGTTTGTTTTTCTTGGTTAAATGCCTAGAATAAAATGGCTATTTGTGTAACTGCAACATATTTTTCATTTAAAAATTTTTGAAACTATTTTCCAAAGTGGTTGTATCATGATATATGCCAACAACAGTTTAGATTTTTTGTTGCTTCTCAATCTAGCTCAGACCAAGTACAATTAGCCTTTATAATTTTAGCCATTCTAATAGATATGTAAGCATGTCTCATTATGATTTTAATTTTTATTTCTTTAATGTTTAAATGTTGAGAAATTGGCCATGTGCTTATAAGCCATCCATATACTTTTGGTGACATGTCTCTTCCATTATTTCCTTCACATGTAAAATTGGATACTCTGTTTGGTTATTAGTAAGGTTTTTTATTTTTATTCATTTTTAAATAATCAGAGTAGATGTCCATTATCAGATATTTAATTTGCAAATCCCTTCTCCATCTTTATGGTTTCTCAATGGAGCTTTGATAGCTGTGTCTTTCAAGAAATATGCTACTTCTTTCCTGGTACACGGAGGTATGACTAGAACATTATCAATGTTGACCTTTGCAAAGAAAATCATGGCTTAAGATATATGTAGTCTGCAGTTGTTGGGAGTGTTCACCATCCTTGCCTCTAACTCATCTCTCACTGCCCACACATTCAGGTATAGGGGAATATTGATTGACAAAATATTAATTGCCAAATAACACTAGTTAGAGAATAAGAAAAATGCAGGCACCTGATTATATAATATTCCTTAAATAAAATATGTTTTTATAAGTGCTATTGGAAGTAAATTCCTCAATACTTTAATCACACAGAATGATGGAATCCTAGATTTTTTTTCCTTGTATTTACTAAGAAAATGATCATACCTCAAGTATATTAAAATGGAATAGGGAAAATTAAAAATTGCTTTAAGTCGATTTGCGTGTGTTGTGCGTATGTGAGAGAGAAAGTGAGAGAGAAAGAGAAAGAGAGAAAAAGAGAAAGGGAAAGACGGAGAGGTGGCTGCAGTGAATTGATGAGTTGCAGGATAGATTTTAAAGTTTTTTCTTTTGCTTTCTACATTTCCTTTTCCTTAGGTTCAAGAGAACAATCAGTAATATCTCAGATGCCTGCTGGTAACATCAGCAGAAAGAGTTAGAGGTTCCTAGAAAATTAAAGAAGAGATATAGTTTTCCTGACATAAGAAAAGTCATTTTTTGTCCCCAGCTATTTTCAATGATCTATACCCCACCTGTGTACTTGCCCCAGCACACTTCTTCCAAAAATTCCTGGGAGGTTCTTACAAAGAAATGCAAAAACCTCACTCCTAAGGATTTTGAGGGAACAAGGCAATGGGAAAACTAACAGTCACCACCAGAGCAGGAAATAGCCTAAGCTATTGAGACAATAAATCAGTGGTAAAACTCCTAGTGCTATTTCAAAAGCAATCAAGGCCTTTCATTCCTTGTCCCAGAAAATGAGCCCAAGACCCCATCTAGTTTCTATCTGCTCTTGAAGCCTGCAGAGTTCCTTTCCCTTGTCCAACAGTTACCTCTGCTTTATTCTAACGTTGAAGTTTCTGCCCTCGGTGGAATACAAGCTTCATTCAGGTGAACATGCAATACATATTGCACAAATACATATGTGGATGTGCATGCATCCACAACCTTATGACCAACCATACACGGGATAATAAAACTCTCCCTTCTGAGTATTCATCTTAAATACTAAATAAAAATCTCTCTCCTGTTCAAACAGTCAAGGCTTTGGAACTTATTCCCTGTGAACTCCTTGTATGTTGTAAACAAAGATTCCTTTGTTTGACAACTCCACCTGTTTCTGTGATTCACCAAAGACTGACCTCAGTTAGTTCAGTTACTGTAATGTAATATCAAGCATATCTAGTTAGTTGATCATTTTGTTCAAGTCCTACATATCTTACCAATATGATGACCATTTGTCTATGTAATCTTAAAATAAGGGTGTTGAAATTATTTTCCATTTGTCGTCCAAGGTAGAAGTTATGATTTTTGTTCTTAGTTTTTCCCTATATATCCCCAAATCTGTTGTTACGTATTAAAATTCAAGAATTATTATACTCCCGGGGCGCCTGGGTGGCTCAGTGGGTTAGGCCGCTGCCTTAGGCTCAGGTCATGATCTCAGGGTCCTGGGATCGAGTCCTGCATCGGGCTCTCTGCTCAGCAGGGAGCCTGCTTCCTCCTCTCTCTCTCTCTCTGCCTGCCTCTCTGCCTACTGGTGATCTCTCTCTGTCAAATAAATAAATAAAATCTTTAAAAAAAAAAAGAATTATTATACTCCCTGATGAATTCATCCTTTTACTCTTCTGTAATTTTGACTTGATCTTTATGTCTAATAATGAAATTTGCTTTAAAATCACTTTTCATTATCTTGATATAACCACCAAAGTTATAGTGTGATTAGAGTTAATATAGCATATTTTTTCTTTTACTTTTTAAAGCACTTCTATATTGAATCCTGACAAAGAAACAAAACAACTTTTTAACTCTGGAAGCATCTTTCTAAATTATCTTTTTTTTTTTTAATGAAGCAGTAGCAATTTTTGTTAAGGGACCTAAACTGAAAGTAGGTTTAGAAATTTATTTATTTAGTAAAAGATTTTATTTTATTTATTGACAGCAAGAGAGAGAGAGAGAGAGAGAGAAGAAGCACACAAACAGGGGGAATCATGTGCAAAGGGAGAGGAAGAAGCAAGCTCCTTGGGGTGCAAGTAGTCCCATGCAGGGCTGGATCCCTGTACACTGGAATCATGACCTCAGCCAAAGGCAAACATCTGCTTAAACAACTAAGTCATCCAGGCACCCCTAGAAAATTTAAAAAAAAAAAAAGACCTTTTAAAAACATTTTGTTTCTTTCTTGTTTTTTTTTTTAATATTTTATTTATTTGACAGACAGAGAGACAGGAAGAGGAACTATAAGCAGGGCAGAGGGAAAAGGAGAAGCAGGTTTCCCACTGAGCAGAGAGCCTGATGTGGGGCTCCATCCCAGGACCCTGGGATCATGACCTGAAAAGAAGGGACACTTCTTGGAGGAAGCCACCCAGACACCTCTTTTCTTTGTTTTTAATATATGGCAACTGATGCTTCCCAGCCACGAGGAGCATATTACCCATTGATTAAATCTTTGATAACAACCTATTTAAAAAGGTGTGTAAATATATACTTACTCAGATTTATACACTTTGTGTTTTCTTCATAGTTTGGGGCTGGACCCCATGGTCACAACACTGCTTCCAGTCTTTGCCTTCCCATCTTTTGATACCAGGTATTTGGTCAGCAAAGCAAATTAGTATCAAAATTGATAAGCCCTTGGCACCATATCTCTGGAGCAGGGCTTGCTCTTAGCCAAGGCCCAGAGCAGTTGACCTCCCCTCACTAGTGCTATAGCCCCAAGGACTAGGTCCCTGCCACCAGAACTCAGTCTTACATGTTATGCTAAGCAGACAAAACCAAACCAGGAAAGCTCCAACAGCTTTCACTGGCCTGCCTCATCTCCAACTCTCTCGACGTCTAGGCAGTACCAGATGACAGGGAGGGGTCTTGGTCCAACATATGGGAGGGAAGGAAGTAGCCACGAGCAAGTACCTGCCTCTCTGTTCCTTTCTTTCATGAGCAGGTTGTAAGGAGGAGGAAGAGGAAGGGGAAGAGAGGTGAACTTCAAGGGGTGAAGGCCTCAGGTAGGCAGCTGGCTCCTGCCAGTAGGAAAGGGACAAAGGAGAAGGCAGTGAGTCTTGCAGGGAGGGTGGGGGGTAAGGGTTACAGCTTATGACGGAATCTGGACAGGAGTAATAGGGATACTAGTCATTTGAGTCCACCATTGGCAAGCTGGGCTGGGTGTCAGGGCAGATAGGCCTCCCTGGGCAACGGCACATGAGAGAAGGTGGAATTCTTCTCTGAGGAGCAGGTGAAGCTTTGGGTGTTGGGAAAGCATAGACAGTATTGTTCCAGGGCCAAGGACAGGTCCGGGTACTCCTGGTTGGAGGTCAAGGCCACAGTATGATCCAGGTCTTCTACCAGCAGCTTGAAGGTACCACATGCCAGCCACCCCTCATTATTGTGTATAACTCTCTGGTGCACTTATTGGCTTATCCATCAAATGACTCCTTCAGCAGCTTGAAAACCACCTCCACAGGCACTCCAGGATATGGGAGGCTTCCAGAGTGAAAATTTTGCACAGGATCACCCCCAAAAGACCAGAAGTCACTCTGGTGGATGTAGATCTGGTCAAACATGGCCTTAGGGACCATCCACTTCACAGGCAGTCCACTGTTGGTTCTCATTTTATAGTAACTGATGTGGTGATATCTCTGGCAAGGCTGAAGTCTGAGATCTTCATCATGTTGTCCTTTGTCACCAGCACTTCCCTGGTGGCCAGGTCTTGGTGTATGCACTTCTTGGAGGCAAGGTACTCCATGCCTCAGGCTACCTGGTAGGCAAAGTATACCGGGTGCTTGGAGGAGAGTTGCTCTGCTGCATTGTGGCTGATATTGTAACAGTACTCCAGGTCAGGAGGCCTCTGGGCCTGCAGGTACTCCTGTATGTTGTCTTTGGAGGCATATTCCATGATAGTGTACGAAGGACCATCCTGTGTGCAGGACCCAGCAGGTTGATGGTGTCCTTGTGCTGTCCAATCATCTTCATCATCTCCATTTCTGAGATTAGGTTTGACAGGTCTTTCTCTGCTGCATCTGACTTCAACATCTTCACAGACACTTTAGTCAAATGGTTGGATTTGTCTTTGTCCAGCCCAATGGCCTCCTCCAACACCACTTGCCCAAAGTAGGCCTCTCTTAGGGGTCTGCCTAAACTGCCTACAACCAGCCTGCCTCAAGGCAGTTATGAACTCTAGATTATCCTCAAAAACATTAAACCACAAGCTAAAAATTCTCTTCACTAGGTCTCTGTCGCAGGTCTAATTTTCTTATCTTTCATCATTTATCTTTTTCCTAATTCTTATTTTCAGTATAGTTTATTTGGCTTCCAGGTGTTTCCCCGGGTTTCTGTATGCTGTTTCATAGGGAAGAATTATCCTGTCATAAAATTATTTCTTGAGCATTCATTACATCTCTCAGTTAAAATGGGTTCTTTTATGGTATTGATTCATTTGAGTTTTCTCAAAATGGGAAGAATTTTCAAAATGGTGTTTTCCTCAAGGTTCAGAGTATGTCTTAGCCTCATCTTTACTCTTTTTGAAATTCACTTTTCAAATTCTTGTCCCTCTTTTTATCTTTTTAAATTAAAATGTTTTATTTTTACTATTTTTTTATTTGAGTGTAGTTGATAGTCATTGTTACATTGGTTTCAGGTTTTCAATATCTCCATACATTATTCTATGATCACTACAAATATTGCCGCCATCTGTCACCATATAACACTATTATAATATCATTGACTATATTCTCTACACTGTCCCATATCTCTTTTTAAAATCTCTGATTTTTATGTTTTCTGTTATTCCAGTTTTCGACCATCATTTTACTTGGTTACTTTAATAAAATATGCCTGATTACACACTCTATGCTGAAAACCATAGCATTTGATTTATAGTAGTCTTCTTCTTCTTCTTCTTCTTCTTCTTCTTCTTCTTCTTCTTCTTCTTCTTCTTCTTCTTCTTCTTCATTAACATATAATGTATTATTAGCCCCAGGGGTACAGGTCTGTGAATCACCAGGTTTACACACTTCACAGCACTCACCACAGCACATACCCTCCCCAATGTTCATAACCCCACCACCCTCTCCCTAACCTCCCCACCCCCCCCCCGGCAACTCTCAGTTTGTTTTGTGAGATTAAGAGTCTCTTATGGTTTGTCTCCCTCCCGATCCCATCTTGTTTCATTTACTCTTTTCCTGTTCCCCAAACCCCCCACATTGCACCTCCATTTCCTCATATCAGGGAGATCATATGATAGTGCCTTTCTCTGGTTGACTTATTTTGCTAAGCATAATACCCTCCAGTTCCATCCATGTCAACGCAAATGGCAAGATTTCATTTCTTTTGATGGCTGAGTAGTATTCCATTGTGTGTGTATATATATATATATATATATATATATATATATATATATATATTTATATATATATCATTCATTTGTTGATGGACATCTATGTTCTTTCCATAGTTTGGCTATTGTGGATATTACTGCTATAAACATTTGGTGCACGTGCCCCTTTGGATCATATAGCAGTCTTCTTTACCTCTATCAGAACCCCAGGAAGCTTTATTTATTTATTTACTCACATAAACAGATGATCCAACACAACGTTTTTTGATGTTCCAATGTATTATAATGTCTTACCGCTTAACACTATGCTTACTGCTCTCTTTCACTGTCTGACTAAATCCTCATCATCACTATGCCATTTAATGAGAAAGAACATTTGAACTCAGAGTTCTCTCCATATCAGGGAATGAAGACTCCACCTTTCTGTTTGTGCAGGTAAAATAAATGTTGATGTCTGTCCTGCACATACCCCATCCTGTTCACCAGAATATTCACCATCAAAATATATACACAATGAAAACCATACCTCACCACTTCTATTACCACCCAGCATGCTAAAAACACCATCATATGTTCCTGAATTATTGACTTGATTGATAACCCCACTTCCACACAAACTGCACTCCTTTCTCCCTGCAAATTTATTTTGGTACAGCAATTTAACCTAAAAATCAAGTCAGATGATTTTATTCTGCTGTTGAGGGTCTTTTGGTATCTTCCCCTTTCATATTAAATAAAAACTGAAGGCGTTTTAATGTACTAGAAGGTCATACATCAATACGTTCTTCCTCTCTCCACCACTATGAACTCCTCATTGGCCTCCTTGCTTTTCCTCAAAAGTAACAGACAAGCTGTTCACACAAAGTCTATATACTTACTTGCTCTGCCTAGAGCAATCTTTTCCTTTAATATTTGTATAACACTCTCCTTCACTTCCTGGGTCTTTGTGCAAATAACATCTCATAAATGAGATATAACCACCCAACACAAAATAAAATTAACTTTCATCCCAGCATTCTCCAATGGCTTTTACCTTTCTCGTATTTCTTTGTATCACTTATCACCATCAACCATCAATCATTATTCTATTACTGGTTTATTTTCTTATTTGAGACAGAGAGAGAGAGAATTGGGAGGGTGCGCAGAGGAAGAAGAAAACACCCCACTGCCTAGAAAGCCTGCTGGGGAGTTACATCCCAGGACCCTGAGATCATGACCCAAGCCAAAGGCAGTCACTCAATGGACTGAGCCACCAAGGTGCCCCTCTATTATTGGTTTATTTCACTATTATATTTCAAAAGAATGTAAGCTCTTTGTGGTCAGGTATTTTATATGTTTTATTAATTGAAGTATTCTCAGAAAGGTAGCTGGCAGATTGTAAGGGCTCACTAAACTGTATTTTGTTGTTATTATTGGGCTCCTTTATGGGCTTTACCTCTTACGCTAGAAGTCTATCCTTCAGATGTAAGCGATAAGAATAGAGCCCTGCTGCCTGTTCAAATGTGTAAAAAGCCTGTATTAAGTGGATATTTTAAAAGCTAAATGAATGGCTTAATAGTTGTATATAGGGGAAAAGGGAACATATTTTCCACAGTTTAGAAGTGGAGTTCTTTTATAGAGTTCTTGTACAAGCCTACACTATGGAACGATAATGGGCAGTTGTACATTACAATTATACAAACACTTTGGTAATTTATATCCTTTTTTTGTAATTCTTGACTGGATCATTTAATTCCTTAGGAGCATTATAGCATTTCAACTTTTCATGTTCAATAAACTTATTGGGGTTGCTACCTTTTTTATTCAAATGGAGAAATAGTCATGATTTAATCTAAATAAAGTGTTATTGATTGTGTTGTTTTCTAGGAATGAGTCGCACATGCTAGTTTAAAAGTTTTGTTAAAGTCCCAAGTCTGTCACTGATAAAAGCCTTTTGTAGATTAGTAACTTGATCAAAACGGAAAAGTTATGTAACACCAATTGTTATACTATCTTTGTTTCCATCTTGCATTGTAATAACACCCATCTTAACTCTATTTAAGACAAATCATTGCCAGATGGATTTCTGGCATTGATTGCAGGATATGAAATCTAGTATAACTAAAAGTTTTTGGTTTTAGTAGCATATAAATCAATTTAGAAAAATATATGTATTTGAATATAAGATAAAGTTTTAAATTATTTGGCAATAGTAAACTAAACTTTTTTTTTGTAAATTTTTATTTTCTAAAATTTCATTGAGCTCTCTTGCAATAAGAAACAAGTTACAAAATATTAAGGTTTATTTACCCCAATTCAAAATTATTAGGAATATAATCATAGAGGTTGAAGTATTTAAAATATTGAACCCAAAATGTTTTATTAGGTAAATTCATGAATGCTGAGCATTCACTGTTAAAATATACTAATACTATTGATAGACTGGTAGAAGCCTAAAATCAAATATTTATTAAATATTTATATCCATATCTTTTCATAGCTTGGTAATTCATTTCTCTAGCATTAAATAATATTCCATTTTTTGCATGTACTACACTTTCTTTGACCTTTCACTTATGGAAGGATATCTTGGTTGCTTCCAAGCTTTTGTCAGTTATGAATAAAACTACTATAGACATCTTTGTGGGTATAGATTTCATCTTCTTTGGATAAATACCAAGAGCTGCTACTGCTGAATCATCTGGCAAGAATATGTTTAGTTTTGTAAGAAACTGCCAAGTTGTTTTCCATTCTTTATTCTCAATACACATGGAAGAACATTCCTGTTGCTCCACATCCTCACCAACATTTCATGTTCTGTTGTCAGTGCTCTGGATTCTGGGTATGTACTGGTGTCTCTTTTTTGTTTTAATTTGCATTTTCCTGATGACCTTTGATGTGAAGCATCTTTTTATATGCTTATTTGCCATCTGTAATATTTTCTTTTGTGAGGTATCTGCTAAGGTCTTTGGCTCATTTTTAATCAGGTTTTTCCCCCATTGTTGAGTTTTAAGGGGTCTTTGTGTATTTTTGATTAACAGTCCTTTGCCAGATGTGTATTTTGCAAATTTTTTTTCATAGTCTGTGCTTTGCCTTTTCATTCTCTTGGCATTGTGTTTCACAGAGTAGACATTTTTAAATTCAGTGCTTGTGTTTTTTAGCTAAAGTTATTGCGAAAACCAAGGTCATTTAAATTTTCTTCTATATTACCTTCTACATGTTTCATGTTTAGGTTTATAATCCAATCTGAGTTCATTTTTGTGAAGAGTGTAGGATATCTGCCTGGATTTATTTTATTTTATATTTTTAGATTTAGCTTCACCATTGCTACAGAACCATTTGTTTAAAAGATTGTATTTTGCTCTCTTGTATTGCTTTTGCTTTTCTATTATATATAAAATATAATTGATAATATATATTCTGTTGCTTTAATCTAGTCTTTCTGTGGTATTACAATATCATGCTTACAATTATCGTTATGGTAAACTTTTTTTTAAGATTTTATTTATTTATTTGACAGAGAGAGAGATCACAAATGGGCAGAGAGACAGCCAGAGAGAGAGATGAGGAGAAGCAGGCTCCCTGCTGAGCAGAGAACCCAATGCGGGACTCGATCCCTGGCCCCTGGGATCATGACCTGAGCCGGAAGGCAGAGGCTTAACCCACTGAGCCACCCAGGCGCCCAATCGTTATGGTAAACTTTGAAGTCAGTCCTCAGTCTTTGTTCTCCTTCAACACTATGTTGACTATTGTGAGTCTTTGCCTCTCCATATAAACTTTAAAATAAGTTTGTTAATATTAAAAAAAAAGAACTTGCTGGTATGCATTAATTGTATAGATAAACTTGGAAACCAGTGACCTCTTGAGCTTAGCAGGAGATAGACCATGGACATCAGTTGTCACAGTGGTGCCTCTGGCAGAACCTATTGCAAATCCCTAGGCAAAATGACACCTCAAGGATCTGAGAGAATGTCTAAGAAGTACTTGATACATCCCTTGGGTATGGTTTATTGAAGTGTCCACCTGTCTGAAAGCTGGGGAATCTAGATAAGGGAGGGAAAATTAGTTATGATAAAACATATCAACAAACATCAATAAATTTTGTAAAACTAATTGTCATGGCTCATATACAATATGACCAACAGAGGGACCATCAGAAGGAAAGCATCAGTTATGTTTATTGTGAAATTTTTTATTCAAAATAAAGCAATGTGAGGGGAAGACACAATGAGAAAATTACCAGTTTTTAAATGGTAAACATCTTACAAAATGGAATAGGTTTTATATTCTAAGTAGTATATTGAAAAGTAAAACATTGGGGCGCCTGGGTTGCGCAGTGGGTTGGGCTGCTGCCTTCAGCTCGGGTCATGATCTCAGGGTCCTTGGATTGAGCCCCGCATCTGGCTCTCTGCTCCGCAGGGAGCCTGCTTCCCCCCCCCCCCTCTCTCTGCCTGCCTCTCTGCCTACTTGTGATCTCTGTCTCTCAAATAAATATATAAAATCTTTAAAAAAAAAGAAAAGAGAAGTAAAACATTAAAAAATAAAATTTCAATGAAAAAAATTATTTAATTTTTAAAAAAGGTTAAAAATAGCAGAACCATTTTTCTTATAACTGGAAAATACACTGTATATACATCTATCAAAATAACTTGTCATGGGGGAGCCTGGGTGGCTCAGTAGGTAAAAGCATCTGCCTTCGGCTCAGGTCATGATCCTAGGATCCTTGGATCGAGGCCCACATCGGGCTCTCAGCTCAGCAGGGAGCCTGCTTCCTCCTCTCTCTCTCTCTGCCTGACTCTGCCTAATTGTGATCTCTGTCAAATAAATAAATAAAAACTTTTATAATAAATATTTGAAAAAATAACTTGTCATGTGTGAAATCAGGAGCATATGGAAAAAAATAATATCTGAGGACAATACTTCTGCCATGTTTTGTGCCTTGCTAATATTTTTAAACAGTCAGGCAACTTTTAGCCTTATTGAAATACCTGCTAAGATACCTGCAGTGCCTTTTGGAGCCCTATGACTATAAAAATTAATTGCAAATATTCAAAATGTTTACTATGGTGTCACTATTTAGGGCCACCACCAAGTATGTTTCAGAAGTAAGCATAACTGTTACTCTTCCATAAGGCAAAAGGGCATATTTTCAGGAGTTCCATCTGCTGTACCAGGAGGTGAATCAAGTAATGATTTTTGTCTATAAAATAATTCACTTTTCAATCTAACATTCCTCATTCCACATTATAATAATAAAAACTAGGAGGAGACTAAAACAAACAAACAACTACAACTACAACAACCAGCTTTTCCCACAGTGGAAAAGTAAATATAACCTTAGGAGTAGCCTGAAATTTATTTTTAAATATTTTTAAGATAAACGTTTTTGTTAGAAAACCATATATTTTATATTACTAAGAAATAACAGGCAACGTTTTATGAACTTCTAAAAAGTCTAGTTACTTGTATTTATCTATTAACTCATCTCTTTATGAAGTAGAACATGATCACACCTCTTGTATCTACCCAAGTTTGTATGCTTTGGTTGTTTTATGTTTGCTATTTCCTTGCTTAATTTTTACAATATTTGATACATAATAGTATCTTTAAGTCCATCTATGGTTTCACAGAATTTGTTTGAACTTCATAAAAATGTACCATACTTTTTGCACTGTCCTTGTTTTACTTCTCTATTAGCTTTCCAAGTTTTATTCACTTTAGAGTGTGTAGCTATCATTTATTTTTACTCCTCCATAATGCTATGTTTACAAATTTGTATTTATCTGTACTTTTAAAAATATCTTAATTATATACCATTTCTCATCTCACGTAACACTCATGTTACTTCTACACTTATCAGATATTATGTAACGGAAAACCACAACTCAGCAACAATAGAACACCATTTTTCAAAATTAAATGGCTTACCAGAATTCTTTAATTCTATCCTTTATTTGTATTAGATGACCCTTTATTCTGGTATTTGGCATTGTTCATATGGAGGAAAGCTTATAAGTTGATATTCCATAAATAGAAGGATTTATTATGATTGATTAATTATTTTCATTTAGAATGCATAGAATATGGTTGATTTAATATTTCTTTCTTACTCTCTGCCTGGAACATAGTGCTATCTATACAATAGCCACTAAAATATTAAGTTAATTACCTAGACTTTAAACTGCATATTAATAGGAATAGCATACAGAACTCTTCTCAGATTGGGACACCTGGGTGGCTCAGTCAGTTAAACGCCTGAGCCTTTAGCTCGGGTCATGATCTTAGGGTCCTGGGACTCAGTTCTGCAACAGATTTCCTGCTTAGCCGGGAGTTTGCTTCTCCCTCATCCTGCTGCTCCCCCTGCTTGTGCTCTCTCTCACTCTCTCTCTTACAAATAAATAAAATTAAAAAAATAAATTCTTCTCAGATAGCTAATATAGAATATCGTCTTTGTATTCATCAAAGGGAAAGTGCCATATAATAATGAAATCCAGACTTCTTCAAATTCACTTTTTAACCAGTAAGAAAGTACTGGAAACAAGCCAAAAATGTCTTCAATGAATTAAAGAAATAGATTGATTTTCAATATCTTAATGTTTCTAATGTTAAATTGCAAGATTTTTATACTAGATATCAGTGTAAATATTCATTATACAAGGATATTCTAAAAATAAACCCGAGAAAACTACTTGATATATATGATGACAAAAACGAGTTTGACCAATGTCAGTTTGGGTAAAATTTACAACACCTACCACCTGAAACTCTTGTTCTATATGGTGCCATCTTGTGATGCTGGGCAGCGGCAGTGAGCCACAGCTCCCAGTCAGCTAGAAGATTACAGGGGTGAACACCTGATATTCTTACAAGCATTCTATATATATAATATATATATAGAATATATATATTCTTCTTTTTTTAATGTAATATTTAATAAATTGCATGTGATATTTGATACTTTGTTATAAAATAGCTTTGCTTAAGATGATTTTGCCCAAATGCAGGCAAATGTAAGTGTTCTGAGTATGTTTAAATAAGCTTAAGGTAAGCTATGATATTTGATTGTTTAGGGGTATTAAATGCATTTTCAATTTTTTATGTGTTTCTCTGTACATAGCCCCCTTGTAAGCTGAGGAACATCTCTATATGTATATGTAGCCTTGGTATGGCTTACATATTATTGGCATGAAACATCTAGAACAGTACGTGTGCCATAGAACTGTCTACAACATCAAACAAGTTTCTTGAAAACTTGTGCCAAAGGGGTTATGTCTTTAAGGATTCTTATTTCAGAAGGGTTCTCTCAAACGTAAGATTTTTCAGAAGTTAAGTGAAAATCTGACCAAACTAAACATTTTTCCATTTTCCCTAGTGAGCAAAGATAGCTAAAATCTATCTGCCATTTTCAACACTGTACTCAACGATTGTAATTCTAATTTAAGAACAGATTATTTATATCAAAACCACATGTTGGCCTAATCTTATACAATATTCATAAGTCACACTCAGACCCTTGGACACTTTTATTTGTTGAGTCTATATGGTACTACGGACATTCATCTTTTTTGACCTCATAGCTTCATGTATGTCTATACTTTTGAAAATACATGCATCATAGTTCCATTGTAAAATGTCTGGGTTATAAAATGTGCTATGCTATCAAAATGGTAATAAGAACATACAAATGACCTGATGTAATGAACTGGACCAGATTGCCAGATATCACATTGCATACCAGAAAGATTCAGTGGTAAGTTTTAAAATGGCCAGCTATACACTGACTGAATTATAACTCATTTAGCTTCTTTCTTTGTGTACAGTATTATACATTAGTCAGTATTATAGTAGATAAGTACTTTGGACAGATGTAAATATGCTGTAATAAAAAATGTTTTTCTTCTTTCTTTTAGTCCTTTTTACTTGTAAGACTAGCCACAAATACCACGCCTCCCCCAAAATAATTTGCAATCCAAATTTATCTCTAAATGAATTTATTGCACAGAAAAATATGTATATATATATATATATATATACACTTACAGAAGACATGTTCAAAAATAGTTACACAACAGCAGGGCCCTAAATGTAAGCAGTATAGTTGTTTTGTTTTGTTTTGTTTTGTTTCTTTTAAAAAAAGAGGTTATGTGAAATATTAGGATTTTATTTCCAGGCGTAGTATTTCAAGACAGTTAACTACACCTATGGTGTCAACAGCCTCTTGTTGGCAGTATGATTTTATTGGCTCCATGGAATAACAGCAAGAATTTACTATTGCTTCTTTCTTTTATGACACACACAGAATAAAAAAATTGACACATTTGCTCAAGACCAACCAGAATCCTTTTAACCTATCAAAATTGATGGGAGGCCTTCACTGCCAAAGTCACTGCTGGGTTTTCACAATTCATTGCAGACAATGTGCTACTCCCATTATGATAAAGGAGAGAAGAGTCATAATCAGGGAAGAAAGCTAGATTAATACTTGTAATTATCATTGAATTATTTAGCCTGCTATAGGATTATTATTATTAGTGCCATTTGATAATTTTCTCTCATTATATTAAACACAACTGTGAGTAATTACCCTACCTAATATTTCTCTGTATTGGCTGACTAGCTAGCAAACATTCATGAAAATATCCATTAGCCACACATATAAAATGCTGCATTATGATGCTGTTGAATCAGAACATACCACTACCTGATCCTGTAGCTCTTTGAGGATTTGCAAATCAATTAATTCTATCTTTGTTGGATTCTTCCCATACAATTAGAAAATTTATAATCGAGTCCATGAACATTATTAGTTTTACCATTTTAAACCAGCAATCACACTTTGATTTTTACAACAAAAGCAGAAATATAAACACACACATTTGGATCAGTTTTCTGTTAGTCTGTCTGGACTTCAAAATCCTATTCCTCAAGATGATGCACACCAAAGTTCTGGATTAAACAAGAAATTAGATGGCACCTGAACACTTGGTTTAATATTCTCAAAAGGACTATGCAACTTCTTTCTTACATTAAGACATTGTTTTACAAAGATCCACACTTTTATAATGTTAGTATTTTTAATAATCAATGAAGTCAATTAATCATGATTAAAAATCAAACATAAAAATTTCTACTTTTTGCTTTTGCCCCCTCCATTTAGAACTTATTTATAGCCTGATAATTCAAAGGTCCCTATGTTTATGAAAATCTGGACAGAAATAGCTCTAAGATCCCATTCAGAACTTGATATTAATCTAAGTCTTTTGGCTCCATTTATCCTGAGAGCAAAGAGTAGGACAAAGGATTTGAGTACTGTTAGTTTATCTGGGAGATTATCCAAGGTAGAAAAGAATGGGAAAGTGATACAGTGAAGAAGCAACTTTGTCAAAGAGGTACATTGTTGATATAATTGTTGTGGATAGAAAATGAAGGCTTGCTTTTACTGAAAGGTCCTGAGAAACTTCTTTAAGTTGTCCTCATGAAGACCTGAAAACTGACAATTTTACCTATGGTTCTTATTTCCACTTCACTGAGAGCTGTCCTCAGAGGACATTAACTCTCCTACACTTTTGGGTTGTGTTGGAGACATTCCAAAATGAGAGAGAGAACATGAGATCCTATCAGTGTTAAGTAACTGCAATTTCCCATGGAACTATCCACCACAGGTTTGGCTATAATCAGGAGTTGGGCCTTGATATCAGAGGGATTTGAGGCAGTATCATTTTAGGTTAATCATTATATCTGAAATTTCCAAAAACTTCAACTGATGAAACTTTGATTATAAACCTATAAATATAACAATAAATCTACAGTATTCAAATTATTTTCATAGAAATACACAAACAAAGCATCAATTGACTAATATTTAAATGTTACAAAATACTGAACTGAAAGAATTTGGTCATATAACAACGTGTAAGAAGTAGAACTTAGGTTTAGGTTAGAAGTCAGGATGCATTTGGGACTCAGTTAAGAAATTGAATGGAGGGACGCCTGGGTGGCTCAGTGGGTTAAGCCGCTGCCTTCGGCTCAGGTCATGATCCCAGGGTCCTGGGACCGAGCCCCAAATCAGGCTCTCTGCTCAGCAGGGAGCCTGCTTCCTCCTCTCTCTCTGCCTGCCTCTCTGCCTGCTTTTCATCCCTCTCTCTCAAATAAATAAATAAAATCTTAAAAAGAAATTGAATGGATGTCTGACTATCTTATAGGTTTGCTAAAAATCAGTGACTTTGTGTTCACGTGTGGCTATGCAGGAATTTTTAACTTTCTCTAAGAAGTTATTAGATTTGATTATATAATGGCAGTAAAGAATGGGGAAAAGCAAAGTACAAACCCCATAAAGACAAAGACACTGAGTATGAGAAAAGAGTAATAGATAAGAAGAATCAATGCATTTGAGGAAAATGGGAATTGAAATACACAATGATTGTTGATTTTTTTAGATGGAGAAAACAAAACTAGCTTGCAAGAAGGAAATAACAGAAGACATGCTGTGATGTGATACAGAATCCTGGAAAAGGCAGTAACGTGGAATAAAGGAGTAGGGAGAGCATATCAGGTAATTTGGATAGGAAGGAGTTAGGAGATAATTGCTTGATAAATTTTATATGGCCCACTTAAATGCACAGATTTCTCTTCTTTAATTGTTATGGAGAACAGGGTGTCCTTTCTCTTCCCTTTCAGAGCACCCGAGGTGTACTCTTTCAGACTGAAAACCTAAAAAGCTCAGGACTCAGTTGCTTAAGCACAGCTGAGAGGACATATTTCAATTAAGATTTACAGTTTGCTGTAGGTAGTAGACTGTCAAAAGTGGTTTAACCATATTTTTCATTTAACAAGAAGACTACAGAGAGTGTTTTCTGGTGTTGGTTCAGAGTCTTAAGAAAGTCAAGTGAACTATCTTAGAGGTTTTCATGGCTTTTCATTCACAGTTGCAAAAATGTAATGTGTTGGTTCAGAGTCTTAAGAAAGTCAAGTGAACTATCTTAGAGGTTTTCATGGCTTTTTATTCACAGTTGCAAAAATTGCTGTTGGAGTTCTCACTATTAAGCCCACATTTCTGGCAGAAAGATAGAGGTAAAAGAGAATGATATCTTGTACGACTGATACTTTGTCATAAGGTTACAATGTAACTAGAAAAGAGACAATAAAATATTTGATGTTGTTTTAAGTTTCCTTGTTGTCAATCCCTCAGTGCTTTCTGATATTAAAGGAAAGAGTAGATGGATATTGACCTGGCAACTATCAACACCTGTCAGTCTCTCTTGGATAACCAATATCTCTATAATCTCTTCTTCCCAGTAAAAAAAATAAAATATATTCATAACCCACACTGTGCCATCTCAAGTTACTGCACCAAGATAAAATTACAATGATTTTCAGTTGTTCCAAATGGACAGAATAACCTTCCTTATGATATCATGTCTTATAAGATAGATAATTGGCTTGCTACCAATATACCCAGATGTGACTGTGGAAGAGACAGGAAAAAAAATAATAATATTTATTTATTCCTTGGGTTGACCCTGTTTACACAGATGCATTACTATTAGAAAAGGTTGGTTTGGGACATTGGAATGAATTTACTTAATGGGTCTGTATGTAATTGGGTTGGAGGAAATTTTTAATTTCTACAAAAATTATTAGAATTCGATCTTATTCTCTTTTGTTGATTTTCACATGTTAACAAAGCCAACGTTTTTGTCTAGCAGACAAGATCTTAAATCCTAACAAAACTCAATTTTTTCCTTTTTTTTTTTAAAGTTTGAGAGCCTCATGTTCTCTCATGCTGCTTTAAATACAACTCAAAAAAACAAAAGGAGCTAAATGGGGCAGTAAGACCAGACTTTTTATTTTATTTTATTTATCTTATTTTTAATTAAAAAATTAAAGATTGTATTTATTTATTTGAGAGAGAGAGAGAGCATGAGTGGGGCAGGGGGATGTAGCTGCAGAGAGAGACTGAGAAATATACTCCCTAATGAGCAGGAAGCCCGAAATGGGGCTCGATCCCAGGATCCTGACTGAGATCATGACCAGAGACAAAGGCAGATACATGTGCAAAATCCCTTTTTTTCTGGGAAACAATACTTTACAAGATATGTTTGAAAAAGTACTGGGGAATCAACTTTAATCGGAGATACAAAAATTTAATTGACTTTTGTAAAGCTACAGGGATCCAAATGATGGGAATCCCAGCCCGTTTAGGTTGTGGACCACAGAGTATTCTTCTCTGTAATATTTTATTTTCTTCCATGTCTACTAACTCCAGTCCAAGTTCACTGGTCTCTTTTTAGATAGTGCAAAACATGGCAAAGAATACCAAACAAGTGCCCAATATTCTACATTTATTACATCATTTCTAACATATAGAAGTGTGTTATCAAGGCTGGTTCTGTGAACGAACCTAGTTATGCTAAAGTGTGTTTCGTTCTCCAAGAAATTAAATGCATGGTTATCACACAATTATAAAATACTTGTGTCAAGAATTTTTATTCAAAAATTAATAAGAGAAGCAGATATTAAAACTAGTTCACATGGTTATTTGGGATATAAGCAGAGTTGTGCAGCAGAAGTGCTCTGGGCCCATAATTTGGGTTATAGAATTTATGTTTTCTAATGAAAAATCACTAACTTGCATTATTGTTAACAAGAATCCTGTGCATTACCATCAGTTTTCTCCATTATAACCTCTTGCTCTACAGTTTGTAAATAACTTTGTCAATAGCAAGCTAATAAACGGGGTGACTCCAATGGATTGAGATAATCTCTAGAGTTTCTGCTACATAATGAACAGGACTCCATTGAAAGGACACCTAAGAATTTATTTTGCCCCAAAATTTGATCACTTTTTTCACTGTCCTTACCTATTTTCCAAACCTAGTCCTTTTGCTTCACCTTTCAGTCTACGGACAACCCTGTATCTGACTGACTTGTTAATTCTGGGAATGTCTTGCAGATTAATTTGCTTGCCCGAGGTGGTTCCTCTAATTGATGTCTAAGAACCCTAATTAGTTAAGAAAACTTTTTTTTAACATTTTCATTGCTATTTATTATTATTATTATTATTGCTAATATCTCTATTATAAATAATTCACAAGGGCATCTTTCTGACAAAAGACAAAGAGCTGGCTACTAGTAGAAAAAGTACATTTAACTCTGTCAGTGAAAGTGGTAAAGGGATTTGAGAAAATAAGGCAAAGCAGTGGAATTATGTGTTAAAACTTTAAATATTATAGACACATTTACTTAATTTCTAATACTGTTGTTGCTTATAATTAAATAAGATGTTTTCCATGAACCACGCATTACAGCAAATATATTGTTTATACAGATTAAATTTTCATCAAAAGGGACGCCTGGGTGGCTCAGTTGGTTAAGCAGCTGCCTTTGGCTCAGGTCATGATCCCAGCGTCCTGGGATCGAGTCCCGCATCGGGCTCCTTGCTCGGCCGGGAGCCTGCTTCTCCCTCTGCCTCTGCCTGCCATTCTGTCTGCCTGTGCTTGCTCTCTCGCCCACTCTCTCTGATAAAGAAATAAAATCTTAAAATAAATAAATAAATTTTCATCAAAAAATTGTAAGTGTATTTTATTGTAGGATATGATAAGCATTTTGCAGATGAGAAAAGTGAAATTTAGAAAAGTATGTCTTTTCAAATCCCTCATACAATATCTGGCCTAGATAGAAGGATATACTATCACAATTGAGGAAGATAATTGAGATTACTTAAAATGATAAACTTTACTGTATAGGGTTTTTTACAAGTTTGCCACAGATTCAGATTCTTTTAAAATATATATCTATTTTGTGTAAAGAGAATGCACTGAGAAGTAAAAAGAAAGTGATATATCAGTGCTACCAACTAATGGCTATAATATCATCACCTTATTTATGAACAATGAAACAGTGTGCAATATTTAAATAAATTTAAATAAATTCCTATTTATTTTATATATTTATAAATTTAAATAAATTTCTATTTATTTATTATTAAAGAAATTCCTCTAACAAACAGTATGTTTTGAAGGTTGCTAGCAGGAAAGTGTTGTACGACATGGAAGTAATCAGAAAATGTGATCTAAAATTCTGCTTTCAAGGGCGCCTGGGTGGCTCAGTGGGTTAAAATTCTGCTTTCAAGAAGCTATCACAGTAAGTACTGAGCATTAGCTATTATATGCTATGGATGAATAACTGAAATCTACATTTGAAACTAATGGTACACTATATGTTACCTAATTGAATTTTAAAAAGTTAATAAAAAAACCACTATTTTATAAAACAATATTCCCAACAGGCTCTTTTGCTTTAAAATACTCACTTTGTAATGAGAGTCATTACTTTTGTCTAGCCAATTCTTACAGCACTGTTTATCCCTTCCCTGCTTTATCCCTTCCCAGTATCAATAAAGGCTCACTTGGGTTACCTAGAAGCCATGAGAAAGCTTGTAATAGATCTGGCTGGTTTTCACCAGCAATTTGACCACCATGTGCACAGGGAAGTCTATTGATAAAGGCTTTATTGCAATAAGTTGCAAATACATGGATGATTTTGAATTCTCTTTCTTGAGGTCTTGTTTCATGATAATAAATTTAGGGTGGCTTATTGGAATGGATGTTATTAACATATCTTCATAGTTATAAGTACATGGAATTGTAAAATACATTAATGAATGTGGCATTACTGACAACTGTCCTCATTTTGAAATCAAATTACAGTGTACTAAGATGAGGAAGCAAAGCAGATTTGGGATTATGAGTGAAATAATTTAAAAAAGTCTTGGGGTATGATCAGACTATTGGGTAATTCAGTAGAAAAATGTCAACTGATTGAGATTCTGTGTTCCCTGATTTCAGAGAGAAGTTAAGATAAATAAGTAACACGAGGAGACTAGGAAGCCAAACATAAGTGATAATTTTGTGCCAGGGTGTGTTTACATCTGTTTATCTTCTTGCTTTACCACTAAGGTTGCTCCTAGAGGAGAGTTTAAATATGTGTTGGAGCTAATCTCTGTGGATTACACAAGAAACCACATCCTACAGCTCTCCCTGAAACACCCCTTATGATTTCAATGTAATTTGGTTTTTGCATTTTTAGAAATAACAAAATACTTTGCAAACTCATCTACTTTATTACCATCACAAGTGAGTCAGCTGACTCCACATTTTAACACAGTGACAGTCACAGAGAATGGAGGAATGAGTAGAGTTATCAATATATGTGCTTTTAAGAAGTATGACAGGGTAGCAGCTATTTCCAGGAACCAAAACATGGGTCAGCAGCTGTGCAGGAAAAGTGATGGAATAAATGACTCATTTCAGAGGAGTTCTATAACATATTAGTTCTATAATGTATCTTCAGCCCCCAATTACCCGCTTTGATCTAAAGATAAGGATTTACAGTTAAGGTCCCATTTATGATTTGACTGGTGTGGTCTGAATCATTTTTACTATTGTTTTGACTATTACTTGAAACCTATAGTAGTACTTGGGATATGTGTTGTGTATTCTGTGAACATGTGCTATTTTTAGATTAGATAATTTCTGTCTCGAACCCCTGTTCATTTCTTTGTTTTTGTTTATTTGATAGTGGTTTCAGTAAATGGATATATCTGAAAAATTGCAAAGCCACTATTAAAACAAGTTATTATTATATATAGCATGGAATTGCACATTCCTCCTTTGAATCCGACAGAGCTTCACCATATCCTTAACAATTTGGGAAAAACATGCTATTATTTTTCTTTATAAAATTTCTCCTGTTAGGCTGTGATGGTTGTCATCAGCAGTAACTCCTCTGAAGGCTTTGTCAAAAGAGTTGAAAAAATTGGAAAGGTGTGTGAATGAAGCTGTTTGCTGAATATAAAGAAAAGAGCATTGAAGTACAATTCACATTCTTACTTCTCCTTCTATGCTTTCAGATGTTTGACATTTGAAAATTTTGCTTCTAGAAGAGATGCCCTATATAATTCTTACTTTAAGGAGCAAGTTGCTTTTATAATTTTTTTATTATTCTACCATTCCAGTATTTCCATTTAAATTAAATTCAATACCATTTAAAAAAAATCAAAAGTGCAGCCAGTATTCAATTCCTGGGCTAAATAATTTTAGAAAGCTTTGTGTTATTGAACCTACAGGGTTTTTCTGTAGTTTTAACTCTTTCTTTCTGTGATTTTTCCCATTAGTCACGTAAGTGACTGCAATATAACAGACATTGAGGATAAAGAAGGACTGAATAGAACAATCCTTGGCCTCATGAAGTTGAGAATCTAGCAAGGGAGTCAAACAATTCAATCATTCAGTGACAATTTATTGAGTGCCTGGCCTAAAATGAGCACAACAAAACCCCAGGCCAGAGGAATCATTTTAATGGGAGAGATAGATAATAGGTAAGCCAACTTTAAAAAAAAAAAATCGTACTGCTTTTTCTTTAATAGAGATGCATATTTGAACTAAATAAGCACATTTTTAAAAGAGCAGTGATTGAGAAGAGGTTTTTTAACTGAGTGGTCCGAAAGGGCCTCCCTGAAAAAGTCTGTTTTGAACAGATTTCTGAATAATATCAGCTAGGAAGCTGCGTAAAAATCTCAGGGATGGGTGATTTTTCCAGTCGAAAAACTGTAAAGGCTCCAAAGTCACAATAGAGCTATAAGTTTCTCTAATAAAGTAACTTCTGACAAAGAATGAGAAGAAATAACTAACCCAGGTTTGAAAGAAAAGGGACAGACTTTCTATGGAATTCATATTTAATTAAAGCTCTAAAGGACAAAAATACAATAGAGCAAAATTCTGGTCACGCTGATATACCTAACGAAAGTTCATAAACAAGGTGTGGGTAGCAAAGAGTGTGTGGGAATGTTGGTAAGAACAGTGGGGAAGAGTCATCCCTGAACATGTTCTTAAATGAAGCAATTCTTGTGTTGTATTAAAGGGTAAATTGGAGTTTGCCTAAGTGATTAGAGAAGGATGCCTCAGCTTATGGAAGTTCAAAGCCATAAAGATGTGATAAACTACTGCAGATATTTTCATGTATATTTGTTGTTGCTTCTAGTAATGGTGATCTAAAAACTCCTACTTAAGACAACTAAAAATCCAGACAAAATAGCATTTAAAGTTAAAAATATCAGAATGATTATAAAAATAAGTGAGGGATTACTGGGCCAAAATACGAAATACAATGAGAGCCTAGAGATATATGCCCTGAAGCCATTTTAGCTATGAGAGCATTTGAAACTGCTAAAACACACTGAGCTGTGTTGTTCATAGACTCTTGATACTAGAGAAACAAATCCAGCAGCAATCAAATTTGAGGACTTTGGTACAACCCAAATTTAAGTTGAGATCCCCAAAGCACAAGGAGAAGCAGAAATAAGACTATAGCCTACCTTGCCTTCTGTGTAAACTGAGAAAGCCAATCACTGAATTTGGAGTATGATTGTCTTGTAGAGTCTCAGATATAAGAGAAAATCCTACCAAGGAGGACCATACCGTTATTATAGCTCTTAATTATCCCTACTCAATAAGAGTTTCAAATATAATGTCTTGAACATAGCAAAATGTAACAAAGCACACAAAGAAAAACCATTAACAAGATTTGATAGACAAAATGGGATTAAGTATGATGTTAAAATGATCAATAAAGATTGTAAAATGGCTTGATTACTCTGCTCAAAGAAATGAGAGGGGAAGCAAATTGAACCAAAAACTGACACTAAAAATGATATTGAGAAAGGTTTTATAAATGAACCAAATGGATACTCTAGAACTTTAAAGATATGACAGCTAATTTAAGATACCACAGGGGTGCCTGGGTGGCTCACTTAATTAAACCTCCAATTCTTTTTCCTTTTTTTTTAACACCTTAATTTTATTTTATCTCTTTCAATTTGGCTCAGGTCATGATGTCATGGTTGTGAAATAGAGCCCAGAGTTGGGCTCTGTGCTGAGCCTGGAGCCTGCTTAAGATTCTTTTCCCTTCTTTTTCTATCCCTCCCTGCACTCTCACTTGCTCACTCTCTCTTGCTTGCAAATAAATAGATAGATAGATAGATAGATAGATAGATAGATAGATAATAGACAAAGCAAAATAAAAGCAGATTATGAAAATAAATATAAAGATTTTGAAATGAAAACAAGTTCAAAATAAAATAGAGAAGACCTACACAGCTAAAAGTTCATTCAGAAAATCTACTATTAAAGAAGTCAGTATGACACAGTGTTAAGATATCAAAAGATTGGAGCATGTACTTTACAGAAAGGGTAATCCAAATGGCCACTCATATATAAAAACTGTTTATCTTTATTATGAATCTGGAATTAAATTAAAATAAATTAAAACCTAAAATGACATACTATTACACACTTACCATATTGGGCAACAGTAAAATTGCCTTGCAAGAATGTGAAAGAATGAAAGTGCCCATAATAAAAACATTTGAGGTAAGTTGGACAATATTTAGAAAACTTAAAAATAAAAATAAAAATTTGGTCCATTCCTAGAAATACAACATGGAACTAAATGAATATTTTCACCAGGATATGCAAACAGATGATTATAGCTATTTCATTCATAACGGCAGATCAGTAGTGGTCTATTTGCACAATGTTACATTAAATAAGAGAGAATATTAACAAACTGGGAGGAGGGGCTAGGTTGTTATCAGAAACAGATCTTCTATGGTGCTGATTATGTTCTATTTCTCAAAATCTTTAAGTTAAAAAAGTTTTCAAATTTATATCTAGATAGATAGATGATAGATAGACAGATATCCCAGAAGCTGCAATGCTAGGCTAAGACCAGGCTTTAAAGGGCTTTTCTATACTCTACTAAATACTTGAAACCATTCATTATATCATAGCTCAGTGTTCAAATCTCCATTTGTTTCCTCAGGTTCCTAATATTTACCTTAAGGTGACCTGATTCAGACTTTTGATCACCTTTGTCTAAATATTTCTATTTTAACAAAGTCCTTTTTAACACTGAGAGACTAAAACTTAGAAAAATACTCTGATTGTTATCTCACTAGGGTGGAAAATATATAGTTACCCATTAACTAATGATATCCATGTCTACATTAGATCCGTGGCATTTTTAATTCTTGGGAGCTTTTGGTTAAATGAAATTTTTAAGCTTCCTTTAAAGGAAGCTTTAAGCCATCACCACATGAATAAAATTAAAGAACCAAATGAAAACAGGCCAAGTATTTACAGAGTAATAGAATGTGCAGTGGAAAGAGTACAATTCTGAAATCATAAAGCCTAAATTAGTGTGATGCATTTTTGCTACCCATGTAATCATAAACCAGTTATCTAAATGTGTTAGCCTCAGTTTTTTCACCCATGAAATGGTGATGATAATACTTATTATGCAGCGTTGTTGTGTGGATGTGATGAAGCATGGAGCATGAGAGTCTCATATTCCATGCTAAAATGATAGCTATTTTTATACTTATAATAATTCTAGTAATAGTAATTAAATTGTTCAAAATGGTAATATTCATTTATATTGAGGCATTGTATTGACTATTATTAGACACATTTACCAACATAAATTTCATTTTACTTTACCCCCTCTGAGGATATATATTCCCTAATTCAATATGAATCTCCTTATGAATAATAATTATCATAATAAATATGCTGATTTTTCTTCTATTTGTTTTTAAGGAGGTATCCTTTACTGTTGAACATAAAGAAACTTAAGCAAGTCTGTCTTATTCAAACTTTGCATGCTGCTTTCTTATGAAACTAGATTATAGAGTTGTATGAAATAAATTCATGCAGTTAAGACATTGATGTTTGGAACACTGGGTGGTCAGTTTAGTATTTCAAAAGAAGATTTTAAATTTAAACCTTAAAACTGAGCTCTTTCAGCCTTTTTTATAGACCATCCTTCATGCTTCATAAGTACTCCTCCATTGTAAACTAAGTAATAGTTTTTGTCACAGTGTATATAACAAAAATGGATTTTATATTCTATTATTTCAGAGTTAGTTGCAGTTTCTACTGCCTTACTTCCTTTTTTGAAAAATAGATTAATTCTACAAAAAGTTTTTTCCAGCTTTATTGAAAAAAATCGACATATTTGTAAATTTAAGAAATGATTTCTTATAACATTGCAAACTTTTAACATTGTGTAAATTTTGTACAATTTGATAAATTGGTATACATCTTTATTGCAATATAATCTACACAAAAATGTTAATACATCTACTATCTCGTATAGTTGCCACTGTTTTTTATGCATGTATCGTAAGGAATTTTAAGATCTACTCTCTTAGCAACTTTTATGTATATAGTATAGTAGAGATAAACTTCAGAGGTCTTGTGGGTTTTGTTCCAGACTGCCTCAATAAAGTGATTATCTCAATAAACTAAGTCAAATTATTATATTTTTTGGTTTCCCAGTGCATATAAAAAATTATGTTTCCCAGTGCATATAAAAAATAAAAACTATACTGCACTGTTCAAAAGCATTAGGTTTTTAAAGAAAATCAATGTATATACCTTAAGTACACTAGTTCTGAGTTTTCAGTGGGTCATAATTACTGATCACAGATCACCATAACAAATACAATAATAATGAAAAAACTTGATATATTGCAAGAATTACCAACATGTGACAAAGAGACACAAAATGAACAAATGTTGTTAGAAAAATGGTGGCAGCAGACCTCTTTTATACAAGATTACTATAAACTTTCAACTTGTAAGAATGTGATATATGCAAAGTTTATTAAAGGGAAGCACAATAAATAAAAAGTATGTATATCTTATTAACTATGATCATCATGCTGTACATTAGATCCCCAGAACTTTTTCATATTATAGTTGCAAGTTTGCACCCTTGGACCACTTTACTCCACCCCAGGTTCACCCCTTGTCAACTCAACTCTAAGTTTCCATTAGTTTTCCTTTTCCTCAGATTCTGTATGTAAGGGATATCATAATACATAAATTAAAAAAATATATAAAATCTTTGAAATATTTCACTTGGCAGTATTTCTTAATTTTTCATGGTTAAGTAGTATTCCGTAGTATATATTTACCATACTTATTTTACTCATTCATCCATTAATGGATACTGAAATTATTTCCATCTCTTGCTTAGAGTTAATAATTTTATAATAAACATAAGAGTGCAGATATGTCTTTGAACAGTGAACTTTGTTTTCTTTAGATAGATACCTAGAAGTGGGATTACTGAATCATATGGTAATTTTACTTTTAATAATATGAATAATCTCCATACTGTTTTCCATACAAATTTATATCTCTATTACAGTGCATAAGTTCCCTGTTTTCTCCAATATTTACCAAAATTGGTTAGTTTCAATTTTTTGGTAGTATATATTCTAATATCTTGCTGCGTTTTTCAGAGGTAAACAACAACAACAACAACATAAGGACTTTGCCCTGAGATTTTTACGTTGAGCACTTTTTAATGCTCCTGTTGGTCATTTATATAACTTTTTTGAAAAAAAAGTCTATTGAGATCCTTTTGCTATTTTTTTAATCATATATTTTTTTTCTATTTGTATCTGTTGGTTATTAACCTCTTTTCAGATATAAGATTCGTAAGTATTTTCTTACATTCTGTGGATTGTGTTTTCATTCTCTCTCCCTTTTTTTGGCAATGCAGAAACGTTAGTTTGATGTAATACCATTTATCTATTTTTGCTTTTTTTGCTTGTGTTTTTGGTCTGGTATCCAAAAAACTATTGGCAATACCAATGTCAAGGAGAATTTTCCCTATGTTTTCCTTTAGGAAATTTAGTTTCATGCATCACCTTTAAGTCTTTAATCTATTTCAAGTTCAGACTTATGAGTGATATAAGGTTCCCTTTTCATACTGTTTATGTGACTATTCAGTTTTAAATATCATTTATTGAACAGGCTATCTTTCCCCATTACATATGTTGGCCCCTGTCAAATATTAGGTGACTGTATGAAAGGATTTATTTCTGGACTCTCAATTCTGTTCTACTTGTTTATTGGTCTGTTTTTATGCCAGTATACTTTATTGTTTTGAGCATGAGGGCTTTGTAGTATAGTTTCAAATCAAGAAGTGTAATCTCCCTTCTTCATTCTTTCTCAGAACTGCTTTGATTATTTGTTGTCTTTCATGGTCTCATATAAACTTTAGGATTCTTTACTTACTTCTGTAAAACAATAATATTGGATTTTTTTTAAGATTTTTAATTTATTTATTTGACAGAGAGAGATGACAAGCAGGCAGAGAGGCAGGCAGAGAGAGAAGAGGAAGCAGGCTTCCTGCTGAGCAGAGAGCCTGATGCGGGGCTCGATCCCAGGACCCTGGGATCATGACCAGGTTCACCCCTTGTCAACTCAACTCTAAGTTTCCATTAGTTTTCCTTTTCCTCAGATTCTGTATGTAAGGGATATCATAATACATAAATTAAAAAAATATATAAAATCTTTGAAATATTTCTCCAAGCATAATACCCTCTAGTTCCATCCACGTCATCACAAATAGCAGGATTTCATTTTTTTTTGATGGCTGCATAGTATTCCATTGAACATATATACCACATCTTATTTATTGATTCATCTGTTGAAGGACATTTAGTTTCTTTCCATAGTTTAACTATTGTGGACATTGCTGCTATAAACATTTGGGTGCATGTGCCCCTTCAGAATGCCACGTTTGTATCTGTAGGGTATATACCCAGTACTACAAGCACTGGGTCATAGGGTAGTTCTATTTTCAGCTTTTTGAGGCACGTCCACGCTGTTTTCCAGAGTGGTTGCACCAGCTTGCATTCCCACATACAGTGTAGGAGGGTTGCCCTTTCTCCACATCCTCGCCAGCATCTGTCATTGACGGACTTGTTCATTTTAGCCATTCTGAACGGTGTGAGGTGGTATCTCATTCTGGTTTTGATTTGTATTTCCCTGATGCCGAGTGATGTGGAGCATTTTTTCATGTGTCTGTTGGCCATTTGGATGTATTCTTTGCAGAAATGTCTGTTCATGTCCTCTGCCCATTTCTTCATTGGATTATTTGTTTTTAGGGTGTTGAGTTTGATAAGCTCTTTATAGATTTTGGATACTGGCCCTTTATCTGGTATGTCATTTGCAAATATCTTCTCCCAGATAACTTCTGACAGTGATCTTTTGGCTTTGTTAACTGTTTCCTTTGCAGTGCAAAAGCTTTTGGATCTGATGAAATCCCAATAGTTCATTCTTGCCCTTGCTTCCCTGGCCTTTCGCGATGTTCCTAGGAAGAAGTTGCTGCTGCTGAGGTCAAAGAAGTTGCTACCTGTTCTCTCCTCAAGGACTATGATGGATTCCTTTCTCACATTATGCTTCTTCATCCATTTCCAGTCGATTATAATGTATGGTGTTAGGATGGTCCAATTTCATTTTCTACATGTGGCTGTTCAATTTTCCAGACCCCAAGGCCAATGGCTCCTTCTCTTCCCCAGGGACAGTGTGCTGTGCCTTCCCCACACTTGCTCCTGGGGAGCGCAGTGACAACGTGTGCAACCATGCATCTCTCCCATGCAGAGGGGATGCCCAGGCAAAGAGGATTTCACTCCATGCGGGTTTATTACACCGTGCTGTGGAGACTAGCTCCGGCAAGCAGCAGGCAGCATCCCACAGACCCGACTCTGATTTCCCAAAGAATGCTGTGCTTTCCCAGAGGGGATGCCCGGGCAAAGAGGCTTTCGCTCTATGCGGGTTTCTCCAAAAGTGCTGCGAATACTAGGCTAAGGCAAGCAACAAAAGCAGCCCACAGAACCGACTCTGATTTCCCAGCGACAGCCATGCTTTCGCAGACGTTTTCAGCTTGGCGCGAACCGCACTTCGCTGCTGCTTCCTCAGCAAGGCTGTGGTCCTTTGCTCTGTCGCGGCAGGAAAGAAGAGCCGCGGGAGAGCTGGTGCCTCTTGGTCCTTGCTTTCCCGGGCTCCATGTTCGCGCCCGGGGTTCACCTTGCTAAGCCGAACTAAGCAGACACAGTCACAACCCTGCAGCAGCGTGCGTGGCCTAGCATGGCACTCTATGCCTATTACCATCTCCTGGCGTAGGTAAGGCTTTGCCTTTTGCTCCGGCGCTCGGGCAGACTCGGGGTCTAGGCCAGTGCCTTCACCATAGGAGAGAGGAGGCGACAGGATTCCTGCACCGGGCCCGAGCACTGGGATGGGGAACAGTGGGGACTGTCTCCACTCTTTCCCCGGCACACCCCCTGCCACCCACAATGCTGCCATATCTTGATGGAAGATGGCATCTGACTGCACGTTTCTCCATGGGGTTGTTTCTGCGAGTTCCGGGTATGGCAACTGGTGGCAAGCCCAAGTCTGCCCTTGGGACAGGTGGCCAAAAAAATGCTTTCCCCTTGGGACCAGAGGCACAGGACAGGCCTGCCTTCTGCCTAGACTCCTTCCTCAGAGTGGAGCACGCACCCATGCCCTTGTCGTCCCCTCATGTCTCCTTAGCAGCCAGGCTTCAATCTCTCCGCACAGGGAGCAGAGGACACTTGTCTTCTCATGGCCTGCTATTCGTGCCTCGGCAGGCTATTCTGACTCCCGAGCGTTTCCAGACCCCTCGGCCAAGGGATCCTTCTCTTCCCCGGGGGCGGCGTGCTGTGCCTTCCCCAAAATTGCTCCTGGGGAGCGCGGTGACAGACGTGTGCAACCATGCTTCTCTCTCAGGCAGAGGGGATGCTAGGGCAAAGAGGATTTCGCTCCATGCGGGTATCTTCCACCATGTTGCCGAGACTCGCTCAGGCAAGCAGCAGCAGCATCCCCAAACCCAACTCTGATTTCCCAATGAATGCTGTGCTTTCCTAAGGGAGAGGTCCAGGCAAAGAGGCTTTCGCTGTATGCGGGTTTCTCCCACCGCGAGACTGGGCTCAGGGAAGCAGCAGCAGGCCTGACAACATTTCTCAGCGAATGATGTGCTTTCGCAGAGTCTTTGGTTGGAGCGAAACGCACTTCGCTGCTGCTTCCTCAGCAAGGCTTTGGTCGTTCGCTCTTTCGCAGCAGGGACGAAGAGCCGCGGGAGAGCTGGTGCCTCTTGGGCCTTGCTTTCGCGGGCTCCAAGTTCGCGCCTGGGTTTCACTTTGCTAAGCCGAACTAGGCAGACACAGTCACAACCCTGCAGCAGCGTGCGTGGACAAGCATGGCACTCTATGCCTAATTCCATCTCCTGGCCTAGGTAAGGCTTTGCCTTTTGCTCCGGTGCTCGGGCAGACTCGGGGTCTAGGCCAGTGCCTTCACCACAGGAGAGAAGAGGCAACAGGATCCCTGCACACGGCCCGGGCACTGGGATGGGGAACTGTGGGGGATGTCTCCACTCCTTCCCCGCCGCACCACCTGTCTCCTACAATGCTGCCACATCTTGGTGGAAGATGGCATCTGACTGACCGTTTCTCCATGGGGTTGTTTCTGCAAGTTCCAGGTATGGCACCTGGTGGCAAGCCCAAGTCTGCCCTTGGGACAGGTGGCAAAAGAGATGCTTTCCCCTTGGGACAAGAGGCACAGGACAGGCCTGCCTTCTGCCCAGACTCCTTCCTCAGAGTGGAGCACGCGACCCTGCCTAGTCATCCCCTCATGTCTCCTTAGCAGCCTGGCTCCCATCTCTCCGCACAGGGAGCGGGTGACACATGTCTGGCCACCGGCCTGCATTTCGTGCCGCGGAAGGCTATCCTGTCCCGAGCGTTTCCAGACCCAAAGGCCAAGGGATCCTTCTCTTCCCCGGGGGCGGCATGCTGTGCCTTCCCCACACTTGCTCCTGGGGAGCGTGGTGACAGACTTGAGCAACCATGCTTCTCTCTCAGGCAGAAAGGATGCTAGGGCAAAGAGGATTTCGCTCCATGCGGGTATCTTCCAACATGCTGCGGAGACTCGCTTAGGCAAGCAGCAGCAGCATCCCCAAACCCAACTCTGATTTCCCAACGAATGCTGTGCTTTCCAAGGGGAGATGCCAAGGCAAAGGGGCTTTCGCTGTATGCGGGTTTCTCCCACCGCGAGACGGGGCTCAGGCACGCAGCAGCAGCCCCCAAAACATTTCTCGGGGAATGCTGTCCTTTCGCAGAGGCTTTGGTTTGGAGCAAACAGCCCTTCGCCACTGCTTCCTCAGCAAGGCTTCTGTCGCGTCAGGGAAGAAGAGCTGCGGGAGAGCTGGTGCCTCTTGGGCCTTGCTTTCCCTGGCTCCATGTTCGCGTCCTGGGTTCACACTGCCAGGCCGAACTACGCAGACACAGTCACAACCGTGCAGTAGCGCGCTTAGCCTAGGATGGCACTCCATGCACACTACCATCTCCCGGTGTAGGCATCGCTTGGCCTTTTACTCTGGCGCTCAGGCCGACTCGCGGACTAGGCCTGTGCTTTCCCCACAGGAAAGGAGAGGTGACAGGATCCCTGCACACCGCCCGTGCACTGAATAGGGAGCTTTGGGGGACTGTCACCACTCCTTCCCCTTAAAACCCGGGCCTCCTCCAAGCTTCTACATCCCGGAGGAAGACGGCATCTGATGGCCAGGTCTTTCTGGGAGTTATTTCTCGAGTTTTGGGTAGGCGCCTGGTGGCAAGCCCATGGCTCCACCACGGTCAGGTGGCCAAGGAGCTGCTGTCTCCTTGGGCCCAAAGGCTCAGGACAGGCATGCTTTCTGCCCAGACTCCTTCCTCAGAGTGGAGCCCTTTCCCCTGCCCTAATCTTCCCCTCGTGCTGCTGCAGGGTTGTGACTGTGTCTGCGTAGTTCGGCCTGGCAGGGTGAACCCAGGACGCGAACATGGAGCCAGGGAAAGCAAGGCCCAAGAGGCACCAGCTCTCCCGCAGCTCTTCTTCCCTGACGCGACAGAAGCCTTGCTGAGGAAGCAGTGGCGAAGTGCTGTTTGCTCCAAATCAAAGCCTCTGCGAAAGGACAGCATTCCCCGAGAAATGTTTTGGGGGCTGCTGCTGCGTGCCTGAGCCCAGTCTCGCGGTGGGAGAAACCCGCATACAGCGAAAGCCCCTTTGCCTTGGCATCTCCCCTTGGAAAGCACAGCATTCGTTGGGAAATCAGAGTTGGGTTTGGGGATGCTGCTGCTGCTTGCCTAAGCGAGTCTCCGCAGCATGTTGGAAGACACCCGCATGGAGCGAAATCCTCTTTGCCCTAGCATCCTTTCTGCCTGAGAGAGAAGCATGGTTGCTCACGTCTGTCACCACGCTCCCCAGGAGCAAGTGTGGGGAAGGCACAGCACGCCGCCCCCGGGGAAGAGAAGGATCCCTTGGCCTTGGGGTCGGGAAACGCTCGGGAACAGGATAGCCTGCCGCGGCTCGAAATGCAGGCCGGTGGCCAGACATGTGTCACCCGCTCCCTGTGCGGAGAGATGGAAGCCTGGCTGCTAAGGAGACATGAGGGGACGACTAGGGCAGGGGCGCGTGCTCCACTCTAAGGAGTCTGGGCAGAAGGCAGGCCTGTCCTGTGCCTCTGTTACCAAGGGGACAGCATCTCCTTGGCCACCTGTCCCAAGGGCAGACTTGGGCTTGCCACCAGGTGCCATACCCGGAACTCGCAGAAACAACCCCATGGAGAAACGTGCAGTCAGATGCCGTCTTCCACCAAGATGTGGCAGCATTGTGGGTGGCCGGGGTGTGCCGGGGAAAGAGTGGAGACAGTCCCCACTGTTCCCCATCCCAGTGCTCGGGCCTTGTGCAGGGATCCTGTTGCCTCCTCTCTCCTGTGGTGAAGGCACTGGCCTTGACCCCGAGTCTGCCCGAGCGCCGGAGCAAAAGGCAAAGCCTTACCTACGCCAGGAGATGGTAATAGCCATAGAGTGTCATGCTAGGCCACGCACGCTGCTGCAGGGTTGTGACTGTGTCTGCTTAGATCGGCTTAGCAAGGTGAACCCCGGGCGCGAACTTGGAGCCCGGGAAAACAAGGCCCAAGAGGCACCAGCTCTCCCGCGGCTCTTCTTTCCAGCCGCGACAGAGCAAACGACCAAAGCCTTGCTGAGGAAGCAGCAGCGAAGTGCGGTTTGCGCCAAGCTGAAAACCTCTGCGAAAGCATAGCAGTCGCTGGGAAATCAGAGTCGGTTCTGTGGGATGCTGCCTGCTGCTTGCCGGAGCTAGTCTCCACTGCACGGTGGAATAAACCCGCATGGAGCGAAATCCTCTTTGCCTGGGCTTCCGCTCTGCCTGAGAGAGAAGCGCGGTGGTGCCTGTGGAAAGAGCCTTAAGGAAAGGGACACATCTGTCACTGCAGAGCGAAGGAAGCCGGGCTGCTAAGGAGACACGAGGGGAAGATTAGGGCAGGGGAAAGGCTCCACTCTGAGGAAGGAGTCTGGGCAGAAAGCATGCCTGTCCTGAGCCTTTGGGCCCAAGGAGACAGCAGCTCCTAGGCCACCTGACCGTGGTGGAGCCATGGGCTTGCCACCAGGCGCCTACCCTAAACTCGAGAAACAACTCCCAGAAAGACCTGGCCATCAGATGCCGTCTTCCTCCGGGATGTAGAAGCTTGGAGGAGGCCCGGGTTTTAAGGGGAAGGAGTGGTGACAGTCCCCCAAAGCTCCCTATTCAGTGCACGGGCGGTGTGCAGGGATCCTGTCACCTCTCCTTTCCTGTGGGGAAAGCACAGGCCTAGTCCGCGAGTCGGCCTGAGCGCCAGAGTAAAAGGCCAAGCGATGCCTACACCGGGAGATGGTAGTGTGCATGGAGTGCCATCCTAGGCTAAGCGCGCTACTGCACGGTTGTGACTGTGTCTGCGTAGTTCGGCCTGGCAGGGTGAACCCAGGACGCGAACATGGAGCCAGGGAAAGCAAGGCCCAAGAGGCACCAGCTCTCCCGCAGCTCTTCTTCCCTGACGCGACAGAAGCCTTGCTGAGGAAGCAGTGGCGAAGTGCTGTTTGCTCCAAATCAAAGCCTCTGCGAAAGGACAGCATTCCCCGAGAAATGTTTTGGGGACTGCTGCTGCGTGCCTGAGCCCAGTCTCGCGGTGGGAGAAACCCGCATACAGCGAAAGCCCCTTTGCCTTGGCATCTCCCCTTGGAAAGCACAGCATTCGTTGGGAAATCAGAGTTGGGTTTGGGGATGCTGCTGCTGCTTGCCTAAGCGAGTCTCCGCAGCATGTTGGAAGACACCCGCATGGAGCGAAATCCTCTTTGCCCTAGCATCCTTTCTGCCTGAGAGAGAAGCATGGTTGCTCACGTCTGTCACCACGCTCCCCAGGAGCAAGTGTGGGGAAGGCACAGCACGCCGCCCCCGGGGAAGAGAAGGATCCCTTGGCCTTGGGGTCGGGAAACGCTCGGGAACAGGATAGCCTGCCGCGGCTCGAAATGCAGGCCGGTGGCCAGACATGTGTCACCCGCTCCCTGTGCGGAGAGATGGAAGCCTGGCTGCTAAGGAGACATGAGGGGACGACTAGGGCAGGGGCGCGTGCTCCACTCTAAGGAGTCTGGGCAGAAGGCAGGCCTGTCCTGTGCCTCTGTTACCAAGGGGACACCATCTCCTTGGCCACCTGTCCCAAGGGCAGACTTGGGCTTGCCACCAGGTGCCATACCCGGAACTCGCAGAAACAACCCCATGGAGAAACGTGCAGTCAGATGCCGTCTTCCACCAAGATGTGGCAGCATTGTGGGTGGCCGGGGTGTGCCGGGGAAAGAGTGGAGACAGTCCGCACTGTTCCCCATCCCAGTGCTCGGGCCTTGTGCAGGGATCCTGTTGCCTCCTCTCTCCTGTGGTGAAGGCACTGGCCTTGACCCCGAGTCTGCCCGAGCGCCGGAGCAAAAGGCAAAGCCTTACCTACGCCAGGAGATGGTAATAGCCATAGAGTGTCATGCTAGGCCGCGCACGCTGCTGCAGGGTTGTGACTGTGTCTGCTTAGATTGGCTTAGCAAGGTGAACCCCGGGCGCGAACTTGGAGCCCGGGAAAACAAGGCCCAAGAGGCACCAGCTCTCCCGCGGCTCTTCTTTCCAGCCCCGACAGAGTGAAGGACCAAAGCCTTGCTGAGGAAGCAGAAGCGAAGTGCGGTTTGCGCCAAGCTGAAAACCTCTGCGAAAGCATAGCAGTCGCTGGGAAATCAGAGTCGGTTCTGTGGGCTGCTTTTGTTGCTTGCCTTAGCCTAGTATTCGCAGCACAATGGGAAAAACCCGCATAGAGCGAAAGCTTCTTGGCCTGGGCATCCCCTCTGGGAAAGCACAGCATTCTCTGGGAAATCAGAGTCGGGTCTGTGGGATGCTGCCTGCTGCTTGCCGGAGCTAGTCTCCCCTGCACGGTGGAATAAACCCGCATGGGGCGAAATTCTCTTTGCCCTGGCTTCCGCTCTGCCTGAGAGAGAAGCGCGGTGGTGCCTGTGGAAAGAGCCTTAAGGAAAGGGACACATCTGTCACTGCAGAGCGAAGGAAGCCGGGCTGCTAAGGAGACACGAGGGGAAGATTAGGGCAGGGGAAAGGGCTCCACTCTGAGGAAGGAGTCTGGGCAGAAAGCTTGCCTGTCCTGAGCCTTTTGGCCCTAGGAGACAGCAGCTCCTTGGCCACCTGACCGTGGTGGAGCCATGGGCTTGCCACCAGGCGCCTACCCTAAACTCGAGAAACAACTCCCAGAAAGACCTGGCCATCAGATGCCGTCTTCCTCCGGGATGTAGAAGCTTGGAGGAGGCCCGGGTTTTAAGGGGAAGGAGTGGTGACAGTCCCCCAAAGCTCCCTATTCAGTGCATGGGCAGTGTGCAGGGATCCTGTCACCTCTCCTTTCCTGTGGGGAAAGCACAGGCCTAGTCCGCGAGTCGGCCTGAGCGCCAGAGTAAAAGGCCAAGCGATGCCTACACCGGGAGATGGTAGTGTGCATGGAGTGCCATCCTAGGCTAAGCGCGCTACTGCACGGTTGTGACTGTGTTTGCGTAGTTCGGCCTGGCAGGGTGAACCCAGGACGCGAACATGGAGCCAGGGAAAGCAAGGCCCAAGAGGCACCAGCTCTCCCGCAGCTCTTCTTCCCTGACGCGACAGAAGCCTTGCTGAGGAAGCAGTGGCGAAGTGCTGTTTGCTCCAAATCAAAGCCTCTGCGAAAGGACAGCATTCCCCGAGAAATGTTTTGGGGGCTGCTGCTGCGTGCCTGAGCCCAGTCTCGCGGTGGGAGAAACCCGCATACAGCGAAAGCCCCTTTGCCTTGGCATCTCCCCTTGGAAAGCACAGCATTCGTTGGGAAATCAGAGTTGGGTTTGGGGATGCTGCTGCTGCTTGCCTAAGCGAGTCTCCGCAGCATGTTGGAAGATACCCGCATGGAGCGAAATCCTCTTTGCCCTAGCATCCTTTCTGCCTGAGAGAGAAGCATGGTTGCTCACGTCTGTCACCACGCTCCCCAGGAGCAAGTGTGGGGAAGGCACAGCACGCCGCCCCCGGGGAAGAGAAGGATCCCTTGGCCTTGGGGTCGGGAAACGCTCGGGAACAGGATAGCCTGCCGCGGCTCGAAATGCAGGCCGGTGGCCAGACATGTGTCACCCGCTCCCTGTGCGGAGAGATGGAAGCCTGGCTGCTAAGGAGACATGAGGGGACGACTAGGGCAGGGGCGCGTGCTCCACTCTAAGGAGTCTGGGCAGAAGGCAGGCCTGTCCTGTGCCTCTGTTACCAAGGGGACAGCATCTCCTTGGCCACCTGTCCCAAGGGCAGACTTGGGCTTGCCACCAGGTGCCATACCCGGAACTCGCAGAAACAACCCCATGGAGAAACGTGCAGTCAGATGCCGTCTTCCACCAAGATGTGGCAGCATTGTGGGTGGCCGGGGTGTGCCGGGGAAAGAGAGGAGACAGTCCCCACTGTTCCCCATCCCAGTGCTCGGGCCTTGTGCAGGGATCCTGTTGCCTCCTCTCTCCTGTGGTGAAGGCACTGGCCTTGACCCCGAGTCTGCCCGAGCGCCGGAGCAAAAGGCAAAGCCTTACCTACGCCAGGAGATGGTAATAGCCATAGAGTGTCATGCTAGGCCACGCACGCTGCTGCAGGGTTGTGACTGTGTCTGCTTAGATCGGCTTAGCAAGGTGAACCCCGGGCGCGAACTTGGAGCCCGGGAAAACAAGGCCCAAGAGGCACCACCTCTCGCGCGGCTCTTCTTTCCAGCCCCGACAGAGCGAACGACCAAAGCCTTGCTGAGGAAGCAGAAGCGAAGTGCGGTTTGCGCCAAGCTGAAAACCTCTGCGAAAGCATAGCAGTCGCTGGGAAATCAGAGTCGGTTCTGTGGGCTGCTTTTGTTGCTTGCCTTAGCCTAGTATTCGCAGCACAATGGGAAAAACCCGCATAGAGCGAAAGCTTCTTGGCCTGGGCATCCCCTCTGGGAAAGCACAGCATTCTCTGGGAAATCAGAGTCGGGTCTGTGGGATGCTGCCTGCTTCTTGCCGGAGCTAGTCTCCCCTGCACGGTGGAATAAACCCGCATGGGGCGAAATTCTCTTTGCCCTGGCTTCCGCTCTGCCTGAGAGAGAAGCGCGGTGGTGCCTGTGGAAAGAGCCTTAAGGAAAGGGACACATCTGTCACTGCAGAGCGAAGGAAGCCGGGCTGCTAAGGAGACACGAGGGGAAGATTAGGGCAGGGGAAAGGGCTCCACTCTGAGGAAGGAGTCTGGGCAGAAAGCTTGCCTGTCCTGAGCCTTTGGGCCCAAGGAGACAGCAGCTCCTTGGCCACCTGACCGTGGTGGAGCCATGGGCTTGCCATCAGGCGCCTACCCTAAACTCGAGAAACAACTCCCAGAAAGACCTGGCCATCAGATGCCGTCTTCCTCCGGGATGTAGAAGCTTGGAGGAGGCCCGGGTTTTAAGGGGAAGGAGTGGTGACAGTCCCCCAAAGCTCCCTATTCAGTGCATGGGCGGTGTGCAGGGATCCTGTCACCTCTCCTTTCCTGTGGGGAAAGCACAGGCCTAGTCCGCGAGTCGGCCTGAGCGCCAGAGTAAAAGGCCAAGCGATGCCTACACCGGGAGATGGTAGTGTGCATGGAGTGCCATCCTAGGCTAAGCGCGCTACTGCCCGGTTGCGACTGTGTCTGCGTAGTTCGGCCTGGCAGGGTGAACCCAGGACGCGAACATGGAGCCAGGGAAAGCAAGGCCCAAGAGGCACCAGCTCTCCCGCAGCTCTTCTTCCCAGACGCGACAGAAGCCTTGCTGAGGAAGCAGTGGCGAAGGGCTGTTTGCTCCAAACCAAAGCCTCTGCGAAAGGACAGCATTCCCCGAGAAATGTTTTGGGGGCTGCTGCTGCGTGCCTGAGCCCACTCTCGCGGTGGGAGAAACCCGCATACAGCGAAAGCCCTTTGCCTGGGCATCTCCCCTTGGAAAGCACAGCATTCGTTGGGAAATCAGAGTTGGGTTTGGGGATGCTGCTGCTGCTTGCCTAAGCGAGTCTCCGCAGCATGTTGGAAGATACCCGCATGGAGCGAAATCCTCTTGCCCTAGCATCCTTTCTGCTTGAGAGGAAGCATGGTTGCTCACGTCTGTAACCACGCTCCCCAGGAGCAAGTGTGGGGAAGGCACAGCACGCCGCCCCCGGGGAAGAGAAGGATCCCTTGGCCTTGGGGTCGGGAAACGCTCGGGAACAGGATAGCCTGCCGCGGCACGAAATGCAGGCCGGTGGCCAGACATGTGTCACCCGCTCCCTGTGCGGAGAGATGGAAGCCTGGCTGCTAAGGAGACATGAGGGGACGACTAGGGCAGCGGCGCGTGCTCCACTCTAAGGAGTCTGGGTAGAAGGCAGGCCTGTCCTGTGCCTCTGTTACCAAGGGGACAGCATCTCCTTGGCCACCTGTCCCAAGGGCAGATTTGGGCTTGCCACCAGGTGCCATACCTGGAACTTGCAGAAACAACCCCATGGAGAAACGGTCAGTCAGATGCCATCTTCCACCAAGATGTGGCAGCATTGTGGGTGACAGGGGGTGCGGCGAGGAAGGAGTGGAGACAGTCCCCCACAGTTCCCCATCCCAGTGCCCGGGCCGTGTGCAGGGATCCTGTTGCCTCCTCTCTCCTGTGGTGAAGGCACTGGCCTTGACCCCAAGTCTGCCCGAGCACCGGAGCAAAAGGCAAAGTCTTACCAGAGCAGGAGATGGAATTAGGAATAGAGTGCCATGCTAGGCCACGCACGCTGCTGCAGGGTTGTGACTGTGCCTGCCTAGTTCGGCTTAGCAAAGTGAAATCCGGGCGCGAACATGAAGCCAGGGAAAGCAAGGCCCAAGAGGCAACAGCTCTCCCGCAGCTCTTCTTCCCTGACTCGACTGAAGCTTTGCTGAGGAAGCAGCGGCGAAGTGCTGTTCGCTCCAAACCAAAGCCTCTGCGAAAGCACAGCATTCGCTGAGAAATGTTGTGCGGGCTGCTGCTGTTTCCCTGAGCCCAGTCTTGCGGTGGGAGAAACCCGCATACAGCGAAAGCCTCTTTGCCTGGGCCTCTCCCTTAGGAAAGCACAGCATTCGTTGGGAAATCAGAGTTGAGTTTGGGGATGCTGCTGCTGCTTGCCTGAGCGAGTCTCGGCAACATGGTGGAAGATACCCGCATGGAGCGAAATTCTCTTTGCCCTAGCATCCCCTCTGCCTGAGAGAGAAGCATGGTTGCACACGTCTGTCACCGCGCTCCCCAGGAGCAATTTTGGGGAAGGCACAGCACGCCGCCCCAGGGAAGAGAAGGATCCCTTGGCCTTGGGTCTAGAAACGCTCGGGAGTCAGAATAGCCTGCCGAGGCACGAACAGCAGGCCATGAGAAGACAAGTGTCCTCTCCTCCCTGTGCGGAGAGATTGAAGCCTGGCTGCTAAGGAGACATGAGGGGAAGACAAGGGCATGGGTGCGTGCTCCACTCTGAGGAAGGAGTCTGGGCAGAAGGCAGGCCTGTCCTGTGCCTCTTGTCCCAAGGGGAAAGCATCTCTTTGGCCACATGTCCCAAGGGCAGACTTGGGCTTGCCACCAGGTGCCATACCCGGAACTCGCAGAAACAACCCCATGGAGAAACGTGCAGTCAGATGCCGTCTTCCACCAAGATATGGCAGATTGTGGGTGGCCGGGGGTGTGCCGGGGAAAGAGTGGAAACAGTCCCCACCGTTCCCCATCCCAGTGCTCGGGCCCTGTGCAGGGATCCTGTCGCCTCTTCTCTCCTGTGGTGAAGGCACTGGCCTTGACCCCGAGTCTGCCCGAGCGCCGGAGCAAAAGGCAAAGCCTTACCTACGCCAGGAGATGGTAATAGGCATAGAGTGTCATGCTAGGCCACGCACGCTGCTGCAAGGTTGTGACTGTTTCTGCTTAGATCGGCTTAGCAAGGTGAACCCCGGGCGCGAACTTGGAGCCCGGGAAAACAAGGCCCAAGAGGCACCAGCTCTCCCGCGGCTCTTCTTTCCAGCCGCGACAGAGCAAACGACCAAAGCCTTGCTGAGGAAGCAGCAGCGAAGTGCGGTTTGCGCCAAGCTGAAAACCTCTGCGAAAGCATAGCAGTCGCTGGGAAATCAGAGTCGGTTCTGTGGGATGCTGCCTGCTGCTTGCCGGAGCTAGTCTCCACTGCACGGTGGAATAAACCCGCATGGAGCGAAATCCTCTTTGCCTGGGCTTCCGCTCTGCCTGAGAGAGAAGCGCGGTGGTGCCTGTGGAAAGAGCCTTAAGGAAATGGACGCATCTGTCACTGCAGAGCGAAGGAAGCCGGGCTGCTAAGGAGACACGAGGGGGAGATTAGGGCAGGGGAAAGGGCTCCACTCTGAGGAAGGAGTCTGGGCAGAAAGCATGCCTGTCCTGAGCCTTTGGGCCCAAGGAGACAGCAGCTCCTTGGCCACCTGACCGTTTTGGAGCCATGGGCTTGCCACCAGGCGCCTACCCTAAACTCGAGAAACAACTCCCAGAAAGACCTGGCCATCAGATGCCGTCTTCCTCCGGGATGTAGAAGCTTGGAGGAGGCCCGGGTTTTAAGGGGAAGGAGTGGTGACAGTCCCCCAAAGCTCCCTATTCAGTGCACGGGCGGTGTGCAGGTATCCTGTCACCTCTCCTTTCCTGTGGGGAAAGCACAGGCCTAGTCCGCGAGTCGGCCTGAGCGCCAGAGTAAAAGGCCAAGCGATGCCTACACCGGGAGATGGTAGTGTGCATGGAGTGCCATCCTAGGCTAAGCGCGCTACTGCACGGTTGTGACTGTGTCTGCGTAGTTCGGCCTGGCAGGGTGAACCCAGGACGCGAACATGGAGCCAGGGAAAGCAAGGCCCAAGAGGCACCAGCTCTCCCGCAGCTCTTCTTCCCTAACGCGACAGAAGCCTTGCTGAGGAAGCAGTGGCGAAGTGCTGTTTGCTCCAAATAAAAGCCTCTGCGAAAGGACAGCATTCCCCGAGAAATGTTTTGGGGGCTGCTGCTGCGTGCCTGAGCCCAGTCTCGCGGTGGGAGAAACCCGCATACAGCGAAAGCCCCTTTGCCTTGGCATCTCCCCTTGGAAAGCACAGCATTCGTTGGGAAATCAAAGTTGGGTTTGGGGATGCTGCTGCTGCTTGCCTAAGCGAGTCTCCGCAGCATGTTGGAAGACACCCGCATGGAGCGAAATCCTCTTTGCCCTAGCATCCTTTCTGCCTGAGAGAGAAGCATGGTTGCTCACGTCTGTCACCACGCTCCCCAGGAGCAAGTGTGGGGAAGGCACAGCACGCCGCCCCCGGGGAAGAGAAGGATCCCTTGGCCTTGGGGTCGGGAAACGCTCGGGAACAGGATAGCCTGCCGCGGCTCGAAATGCAGGCCGGTGGCCAGACATGTGTCACCCGCTCCCTGTGCGGAGAGATGGAAGCCTGGCTGCTAAGGAGACATGAGGGGACGACTAGGGCAGGGGCGCGTGCTCCACTCTAAGGAGTCTGGGCAGAAGGCAGGCCTGTCCTGTGCCTCTGTTACCAAGGGGACACCATCTCCTTGGCCACCTGTCCCAAGGGCAGACTTGGGCTTGCCACCAGGTGCCATACCCGGAACTCGCAGAAACAACCCCATGGAGAAACGTGCAGTCAGATGCCGTCTTCCACCAAGATGTGGCAGCATTGTGGGTGGCCGGGGTGTGCCGGGGAAAGAGTGGAGACAGTCCGCACTGTTCCCCATCCCAGTGCTCGGGCCTTGTGCAGGGATCCTGTTGCCTCCTCTCTCCTGTGGTGAAGGCACTGGCCTTGACCCCGAGTCTGCCCGAGCGCCGGAGCAAAAGGCAAAGCCTTACCTACGCCAGGAGATGGTAATAGCCATAGAGTGTCATGCTAGGCCGCGCACGCTGCTGCAGGGTTGTGACTGTGTCTGCTTAGATTGGCTTAGCAAGGTGAACCCCGGGCGCGAACTTGGAGCCCGGGAAAACAAGGCCCAAGAGGCACCAGCTCTCCCGCGGCTCTTCTTTCCAGCCCCGACAGAGTGAAGGACCAAAGCCTTGCTGAGGAAGCAGAAGCGAAGTGCGGTTTGCGCCAAGCTGAAAACCTCTGCGAAAGCATAGCAGTCGCTGGGAAATCAGAGTCGGTTCTGTGGGCTGCTTTTGTTGCTTGCCTTAGCCTAGTATTCGCAGCACAATGGGAAAAACCCGCATAGAGCGAAAGCTTCTTGGCCTGGGCATCCCCTCTGGGAAAGCACAGCATTCTCTGGGAAATCAGAGTCGGGTCTGTGGGATGCTGCCTGCTGCTTGCCGGAGCTAGTCTCCCCTGCACGGTGGAATAAACCCGCATGGGGCGAAATTCTCTTTGCCCTGGCTTCCGCTCTGCCTGAGAGAGAAGCGCGGTGGTGCCTGTGGAAAGAGCCTTAAGGAAAGGGACACATCTGTCACTGCAGAGCGAAGGAAGCCGGGCTGCTAAGGAGACACGAGGGGAAGATTAGGGCAGGGGAAAGGGCTCCACTCTGAGGAAGGAGTCTGGGCAGAAAGCTTGCCTGTCCTGAGCCTTTTGGCCCTAGGAGACAGCAGCTCCTTGGCCACCTGACCGTGGTGGAGCCATGGGCTTGCCACCAGGCGCCTACCCTAAACTCGAGAAACAACTCCCAGAAAGACCTGGCCATCAGATGCCGTCTTCCTCCGGGATGTAGAAGCTTGGAGGAGGCCCGGGTTTTAAGGGGAAGGAGTGGTGACAGTCCCCCAAAGCTCCCTATTCAGTGCATGGGCAGTGTGCAGGGATCCTGTCACCTCTCCTTTCCTGTGGGGAAAGCACAGGCCTAGTCCGCGAGTCGGCCTGAGCGCCAGAGTAAAAGGCCAAGCGATGCCTACACCGGGAGATGGTAGTGTGCATGGAGTGCCATCCTAGGCTAAGCGCGCTACTGCACGGTTGTGACTGTGTTTGCGTAGTTCGGCCTGGCAGGGTGAACCCAGGACGCGAACATGGAGCCAGGGAAAGCAAGGCCCAAGAGGCACCAGCTCTCCCGCAGCTCTTCTTCCCTGACGCGACAGAAGCCTTGCTGAGGAAGCAGTGGCGAAGTGCTGTTTGCTCCAAATCAAAGCCTCTGCGAAAGGACAGCATTCCCCGAGAAATGTTTTGGGGGCTGCTGCTGCGTGCCTGAGCCCAGTCTCGCGGTGGGAGAAACCCGCATACAGCGAAAGCCCCTTTGCCTTGGCATCTCCCCTTGGAAAGCACAGCATTCGTTGGGAAATCAGAGTTGGGTTTGGGGATGCTGCTGCTGCTTGCCTAAGCGAGTCTCCGCAGCATGTTGGAAGATACCCGCATGGAGCGAAATCCTCTTTGCCCTAGCATCCTTTCTGCCTGAGAGAGAAGCATGGTTGCTCACGTCTGTCACCACGCTCCCCAGGAGCAAGTGTGGGGAAGGCACAGCACGCCGCCCCCGGGGAAGAGAAGGATCCCTTGGCCTTGGGGTCGGGAAACGCTCGGGAACAGGATAGCCTGCCGCGGCTCGAAATGCAGGCCGGTGGCCAGACATGTGTCACCCGCTCCCTGTGCGGAGAGATGGAAGCCTGGCTGCTAAGGAGACATGAGGGGACGACTAGGGCAGGGGCGCGTGCTCCACTCTAAGGAGTCTGGGCAGAAGGCAGGCCTGTCCTGTGCCTCTGTTACCAAGGGGACAGCATCTCCTTGGCCACCTGTCCCAAGGGCAGACTTGGGCTTGCCACCAGGTGCCATACCCGGAACTCGCAGAAACAACCCCATGGAGAAACGTGCAGTCAGATGCCGTCTTCCACCAAGATGTGGCAGCATTGTGGGTGGCCGGGGTGTGCCGGGGAAAGAGAGGAGACAGTCCCCACTGTTCCCCATCCCAGTGCTCGGGCCTTGTGCAGGGATCCTGTTGCCTCCTCTCTCCTGTGGTGAAGGCACTGGCCTTGACCCCGAGTCTGCCCGAGCGCCGGAGCAAAAGGCAAAGCCTTACCTACGCCAGGAGATGGTAATAGCCATAGAGTGTCATGCTAGGCCACGCACGCTGCTGCAGGGTTGTGACTGTGTCTGCTTAGATCGGCTTAGCAAGGTGAACCCCGGGCGCGAACTTGGAGCCCGGGAAAACAAGGCCCAAGAGGCACCACCTCTCGCGCGGCTCTTCTTTCCAGCCCCGACAGAGCGAACGACCAAAGCCTTGCTGAGGAAGCAGAAGCGAAGTGCGGTTTGCGCCAAGCTGAAAACCTCTGCGAAAGCATAGCAGTCGCTGGGAAATCAGAGTCGGTTCTGTGGGCTGCTTTTGTTGCTTGCCTTAGCCTAGTATTCGCAGCACAATGGAAAAACCCGCATAGAGCGAAAGCTTCTTGGCCTGGGCATCCCCTCTGGGAAAGCACAGCATTCTCTGGGAAATCAGAGTCGGGTCTGTGGGATGCTGCCTGCTTCTTGCCGGAGCTAGTCTCCCCTGCACGGTGGAATAAACCCGCATGGGGCGAAATTCTCTTTGCCCTGGCTTCCGCTCTGCCTGAGAGAGAAGCGCGGTGGTGCCTGTGGAAAGAGCCTTAAGGAAAGGGACACATCTGTCACTGCAGAGCGAAGGAAGCCGGGCTGCTAAGGAGACACGAGGGGAAGATTAGGGCAGGGGAAAGGCTCCACTCTGAGGAAGGAGTCTGGGCAGAAAGCTTGCCTGTCCTGAGCCTTTGGGCCCAAGGAGACAGCAGCTCCTTGGCCACCTGACCGTGGTGGAGCCATGGGCTTGCCATCAGGCGCCTACCCTAAACTCGAGAAACAACTCCCAGAAAGACCTGGCCATCAGATGCCGTCTTCCTCCGGGATGTAGAAGCTTGGAGGAGGCCCGGGTTTTAAGGGGAAGGAGTGGTGACAGTCCCCCAAAGCTCCCTATTCAGTGCATGGGCGGTGTGCAGGGATCCTGTCACCTCTCCTTTCCTGTGGGGAAAGCACAGGCCTAGTCCGCGAGTCGGCCTGAGCGCCAGAGTAAAAGGCCAAGCGATGCCTACACCGGGAGATGGTAGTGTGCATGGAGTGCCATCCTAGGCTAAGCGCGCTACTGCCCGGTTGCGACTGTGTCTGCGTAGTTCGGCCTGGCAGGGTGAACCCAGGACGCGAACATGGAGCCAGGGGAAAGCAAGGCCCAAGAGGCACCAGCTCTCCCGCAGCTCTTCTTCCCAGACGCGACAGAAGCCTTGCTGAGGAAGCAGTGGCGAAGGGCTGTTTGCTCCAAACCAAAGCCTCTGCGAAAGGACAGCATTCCCCGAGAAATGTTTTGGGGGCTGCTGCTGCGTGCCTGAGCCCACTCTCGCGGTGGGAGAAAACCCGCATACAGCGAAAGCCCTTTGCCTGGGCATCTCCCCTTGGAAAGCACAGCATTCGTTGGGAAATCAGAGTTGGGTTTGGGATGCTGCTGCTGCTTGCCTAAGCGAGTCTCCGCAGCATGTTGGAAGATACCCGCATGGAGCGAAATCCTCTTGCCCTAGCATCCTTTCTGCTTGAGAGGAAGCATGGTTGCTCACGTCTGTAACCACGCTCCCCAGGAGCAAGTGTGGGGAAGGCACAGCACGCCGCCCCCGGGGAAGAGAAGGATCCCTTGGCCTTGGGGTCGGGAAACGCTCGGGAACAGGATAGCCTGCCGCGGCACGAAATGCAGGCCGGTGGCCAGACATGTGTCACCCGCTCCCTGTGCGGAGAGATGGAAGCCTGGCTGCTAAGGAGACATGAGGGGACGACTAGGGCAGCGGCGCGTGCTCCACTCTAAGGAGTCTGGGTAGAAGGCAGGCCTGTCCTGTGCCTCTGTTACCAAGGGGACAGCATCTCCTTGGCCACCTGTCCCAAGGGCAGATTTGGGCTTGCCACCAGGTGCCATACCTGGAACTTGCAGAAACAACCCCATGGAGAAACGGTCAGTCAGATGCCATCTTCCACCAAGATGTGGCAGCATTGTGGGTGACAGGGGGTGCGGCGAGGAAGGAGTGGAGACAGTCCACCACAGTTCCCCATCCCAGTGCCCGGGCCGTGTGCAGGGATCCTGTTGCCTCCTCTCTCCTGTGGTGAAGGCACTGGCCTTGACCCCAAGTCTGCCCGAGCACCGGAGCAAAAGGCAAAGCCTTACCAGAGCAG